>NW_026938677.1:0-86074 GCF_032062105.1 Saccostrea cuccullata | reverse complement strand
GCACATTACCAGGCTTGCTTTGGATGCTGAATCTGACCTGCATTTTTCGGTTGAGTGAACATATTAATGTTTTTGGTGCAGGTCTCATTTCCAAGGAACTATAAGCCCAATGTTGACCAAACTTGCATGGATGGTACATCTTAGGATGCACATTACCAGGCTTGCTTCGGATGCTGAACTTGACCTACATTTTCTGGTTGAACAGGTTAATGTTTTTGGTGCAGGTCACATTTCCAAGTAACTATTAGCCCTATGTTGACCAAACTTGCATGGGTGATACATCTAAGGATGTATACACTACCAGACTTGCTTCGGATGCTGAATTTGACCTACATTTTCTGGTTGAGTGAATAGGTTAATGTTTTTGGTGCAGTTTTCATTTCGAAGTAACTATAAGCCCTATGTTGACCAAACTTGCATGGATGGTACATCTTAGGATGCATACTACCAGACTTGCTTTGGATGCTGAATCTGACCTACATTTTCTGGATGATTGAACAGGTTAAAGTTTTTGGGGCAGGTTTCATTTCCAAGATACAATGAGCCCTATAATGATCAAACTTGCATGGATGGTATATCTTAGGATGCATACTACCAGACTTGCTTCGGATGCTGAATCTGGCCTACATTTTCTGGATGAGTGAACAGGTTGAAGTTTTTGGGGCAGGTTTCATTTCCAAGTTACAATGAGCCGTATAATGACTAAACTTGCATGGATGATACATCTTAGTGCAGACTTGCTTCGGATGCTGAATCTTACCTATATTTTCTGGATGAGTGAACAGGTTAAAGTTTTTGATGCAGGATTCATTTCCATGTAACTATGACCTCTTTAATGACCAAACTTGCATGGATGATACATCTTAGGATGCATACTACCAGACTTGCTTTGGATGCTGAATCTGACCTACATTTTCTGGATGATTGAACAGGTTAAAGTTTTTGGGGCAGGTTTCATTTCCAAGATACAATGAGCCATATAATGACTAAACTTGCATGGATGATACATCTTAGGATGCATACTACCAGACTTGCTTCGGATGCTGAATCTGACCTACATTTTCTGGATGAGTGAACAGGTTAAAGTTTTTGATGCAGGATTCATTTCCATGTAACTATGACCTCTTTAATGACCAAACTTGCATGGATGATACATCTAAGGTTGCATTCTACCAGGCTGGCTTCAGATGCTGAATCTGAACTACATTTTTTTCTGGATGACTGAGGAGATTAAATTTTTAAGCAGGTTTCTTTTCTAAGTAACTATTAGCCCTATATTGTGCAAACTCGCATGGAAGATACATCTTAGGATGCATACTAATGGACTTGCTCCGGATGCTGAATTCAACATACATTTTCCAGATAATGGACCAGGTAAAAAGTTATGGGTGCAGGTCTATCACCAAGAAACTATAAGGCTTAAATAAACCAAACTTGCCGAAATGATGCATCAAGGGATGAAAACTCTTAAACTTGCTTCAGATGCTAGATTTGATCACATTTTTGTGATGAAGAACTAGTTTGAAGTTTTCATAAATGTTGCATTTTTGGATGTACACTTTTTGTTGGGTAATTGTGTGACTTTGCCTTACTTAATTAAAGACAACATTCGGTGAGGTGAGCTCTGTAATCTCTGATTACCTATGTTTTTATTTGATTTCAGTTGTTTGTTTGGATTCCTGAAACTTAATGTACCAGAGGAGGCCAGCAAACGGGCTCTGATAGAAAAGGTGAGTAAAAAAAAATGGCTAAGTATAAACACTTTATTTATGTAGAAAATATTTTGACATTCTCAGAGAAAAAAAAATAATTAAGATTTTAATGGTAGTTTTTTGTTGATGGTGTTTGTTAAGTAATGTAAATTGATAAAATTGTTATAGGTTTAAGAAATTGCAACAATTTATAATACAACTGTACCTAGGTGATTATATATTTGTATAAGATTTATACATAAAATAAATCCTTAAAAGCTTTTAAAAAAACCCAAAAGTTACCTTCCTATACATTCAAATGTACAAGAAATAATAATTTTAGTTATACATTGTATTACTGTAGATCACTAATTTTTCGCGACACCTTATTTTCGCGAGATAGTCATTGACTCTTGATTAGCGAGACAAAATTTTCACGAATTGTGGTTATTGCTCTATATAATCTTAAGGAATACTATAATACGCGAGAATTAAATTTTTGCGAGTACACTGTCTCGCGTAATTACGCGAAAATAAAGTTCTCGCGAATAAAAAGTGATTTACAGTACTTATTTAAGAAAATTATTGACATCATGTCTTTTTTTTTCAAACAAACTGAAATACAAGTATATTGGTATACATTGGGCCACCATGATTTCATATTAGAATGTTTTCTCTTTCAATTTAAATTACAAATTATGCTAAGAAATCTAATATTCTTTTCTTCATATTTGACTTTAAATATTTCCAGGGTATAAAGTTTTACGAGCATGAGATAATTCAGAAATCCAAGCGTGACGGAGGGAAGGAAGGGGAGGAGATTGACGCCTCAGTGGATCCAAAAATTTACTGTCAGCTGGGCCACCTTCTCCTGCTTCTGGAACAGTACCCTAAAGGTAAACCACAATGTCTGGAAATCAGAGGCTCTGATCTGTAGTGATATACAGAGAAACACGCTTGTAACGAAGCACTAGGGATGGACGATAGAGCTTCATTATAAACGTAATTTGTTGCACGCGTAATTTATTACATCCATCAAGTAAACAATATATAGTAAAGTCAGGAGGAAGGAAAATCACCTCAAGCTTTAATTCATTATAAGCGTGTTCGCTATAACCATGTTTTACTGTAGTTAATTATTCTAATCAAACATTTAAAAAAAATCTGTTTTGTACAAATAAAAATTAAAATTGCTATGAAAATTGAAGTCCTGGTGGACTTTTAGAACATGTTTCAAAAAATATGATATTGTCACCAATTTCAACAAGATCCTATGTATTTATTTATTAAGTACTGCATAGCATTGAATATATGTTGGCTTGAATTCACTGTAGTCTGTATTTTATTTTACTGTGGTTATCATGTATGTTCAAACCTTGCATCTTTTTTCCAGCTCTCTCAGCATATCAGAGATTTTTCCATCTGAGAGAAGATCACTGGAAGGTAAATTTGGTTTTATTTCTGATTTTATTGAAATTTATCTCTCTTAGATAAAATCAAGTAGTTTTACATTTAATATTAAAACCTTGAAAAAATATTAAGCAATATTATTTAGAACTAAATAGATCTCATCATCATTTACTCTTAATCTACATTCATTTTGGATGACCATGTCAGATGTTTGCATACATGTTTCAGATATGTACCGGCTGTACAGGAAATGTCCCGTATTTTCGACCCCCATCACGGTGTCCCAGCGGTACACCAAAATTCACAGGAAATGAAAATGTGTACCGTATTTTGAAATGTTTATCGGAAACTGCTATTTTTCTTTCATTCCCGTTCTCGCAACACCGAAAATCTCGAACTATGCGTGACTTACTGCGCTTGATTAATGTAAACAAAACATCATGAACGAAGGTGTGAAATATTCCCGTGATAATTACATCGTAATTAGGAGATATCAAAGCGATTTGTTTGGCTGATTGCTTTTTAATAGGACCTTGATCAAGGGTTTTTTAAACTGTAATTTATTAAAACTAAAGTCAGTAAAGACATTTCAAAGAGAAAACGCCATTCAGAAGAAAGAAACTTTGTGACAGCAAAACGAAATTAAGTCCATTATTTGATTAGGCATACGTATTGTCTATTCAAACACAGATTAAAAGAAATGTTTTTTAGTACAACTTTAAAATTGCAGCTGAATGGAAACGACCAGACTCATACAATAAACTGTTTTTAAGCACTATAGTACTTTTTACTAAGTTCAGCATTTAGCATAGTTTAATGCGGAAATTCAAAATTAATTCTTCAACAGTTTCTTGAAATGAATATTAAATCATAATGAATGTTATGCATTGATGCTCCTGTACATTGATTTGAAATTTATTAGCGAGCGTAGCGAGGCGGTGCGAAGCGCCGCTCGCATAGTGAGCTCTTACAGCAATGCCTGTGCGAAGAGAAAATTCAAAACATTCATTCGATTTTTTTGATGCATTCTTCACTTGTTTTAGCAAATCAGTGTTCAACAAAAAGTTTACTCGCCTTGATTTAATGGATATATATAAAAATCAAAATGTTCTTCATTAACTTTCAGACTGTTCATTTTCTCGGTAATATTGTTACATACGTCATGTGACGTCATGATGCATCAAATGTCACGTGCGGTACATTGATTAAATCAAAACAATAGAAGAGTTTGCGCTCGCTCTAATGGTCGCACCATCAACATATTATTAAAAAATAAACACCTTATATTGTTTTTTTGGTCGATATTTTGCACCGCTTTTTGTACCGTTTTTTGATTAGCAATGTACAGCATTTTCACTGAAATTCCAGTATTTTGAAGGCTGCTGTACAGTGTCTGGATCTAGAAATTACCACATGTATGTGTTTGAAATAGCCATAAAGGAAGAATATGTACTTAGAGATAAATTAATTAAAACAATGGTTGTTTAATAATCACAAAGAATATTTTACTGGATAAAATATTCGACATGAATTGGTTTATACCTACTGATATCCATTGAGCTTGGACACCATTGGATAAATTGTTATTTATTTGACTTTGATCTCTGAGAGTGAAGCAATTATCTGCAGTGTATTCAAGTTCATAGCCCATACCAGATCTATGTAGAGCTACAATCATCAGGGATATCCTACCCTAGCCTTAACAGTGTTAATCCATACAGTATATTCAATAGAAACTGGATATCTAATACATGTATTGCAGCTAGGCTAGCTGTTACAATCTTGAATGCATCTTAGTCACTCGTATTTCAACTCACTACTTTATGTAGAGAAGCTTTGCTTGAAAGATATGCAAGATTAGAGAATGAAGTGGGCTTAATGCATGTCATAACAATACAATAAAGTACTGTACTTTGAAGTAATGCTTTAATTTTCTTTATGTTTCAGAATGCCCCCTTCATGTATGGCCTTGGACTTGTGTACTTTCACTTTAATGCCTTTCAGATGTAAGTACTTGTTTATAAAATTGTAATTTAGTTTATCAACACATAAACAATGTATATTAATGAAGGTAAATACAGTCCAGATCTCAGCTGTAATTTAATTTGCCAGCAGTGATTAAGAAATGAATTTAATCTTTGAAGATTCATGAGGACATGAACTACGACGCTTCACGCCGGCATATTTCATGAAGGGCATTAGCGCTCCATGATAAATATGCTGGTATGAAGCTTTGTAGTTCATGAATTTTCAAAATTTAAATTCATTTCTTATTTTACATTATTTTCTGATAAGTTACTAAAAACTATGCCATTTAACTGTCATTTTTAAAGCAAAACAGTTTGCACTAAAATTTTGACGTCAAGTGCGATATGATGACGTAAGAATGAAGATATTCATGCTCACCCATGGTAGTTCATGAGAAAATGAACAAAATTCTAATTTGTAAGGAATGCTAAAGACAAATAAATGGAAATGTAAATATATCTGTATAAACACATCATTTACACATACAACATAAAATTAAAAAAAACTTTCATAACTTGGAACTCTGTGAGTACTGATGTATATATAAAAGTATTCTCAGACTGAATGATTTTCATAAGAATAATCTAAGTACAGTTGAACTTTGGTGTCTCAAACACCGATATCTTGAAAACCATGGATATGTCAAAGTGATTTGGAAGTCCCAACCACATATTCTCCAAGTAATTTACCCTCTGTATTTCAAATCATCGGATATCTCGAAGTTTTTCCTAAGTCTCATCGAGTTCAAGATAATGAGATTCGACTGTACTAAATATGAGTTCTGCCTAATATTAATCATGCTTAGTCTTTTAATCACTGCATCACAACTGAATAGAGATTTAAATTCCTTGAAGCACATTAAGAGTTATAGCCCTTTGCATTCTGTATCATTTCACGGTTGGTGATGGAAATATAAGACTAATTCCCACCCATCCCCCGGGTAGAAAGAGAGGGAGGTATACTGTTTTATCCTTGCATGTGTGTCTATCTGTCCATTGCAAACAGTTTCTCACCAACTACTATTCTTATACTATGCTTAAAATTTTGGCACACTGTTTTGGCCTGCCATTTGGTCAGATTTAATTTTGTACAAATCTTATGTCAACTTCCTGTTTATCTGTGCATCAGTCCATACCAAATTCACGTCAGGGGTATTAACTAGTGAGCATTGTTGCACAAATATCTTGTACATTTTCATATATATAATTAAGGGACATAAGAGCATTTATCTTTGTATCCACATTTAGAGTAAAATAAGTGGGTAATATGTAGAATCTCCCTTAGTTAGATTTTATTTGACATAATGTAGCTGAAATAAACCCATAAATTTGCACTACCAAAGTTTTGAAAAATATAAATGATATATTGTGTACAGCATTATTTTCACCCTGCTTAATTTGCGCCCTTTCACACTTGCAAACAATTTTCCCCATCTTGAATTCGCCATATCACAGTTCTGTTTAGGAAATTGTACTGTATTCTTTGAATTTGCCCCATTTAAATTTTGCTCAATTGAGTGAAGGGCAATTTGCCTGGGCAAAAGGGGCAAAAATAAAACAGTGCAAAAATTTCCCTGTATACAGTAAATCATTACAAGTAAGTGCAGCATCAATCAAAACTAGGGTTGGGCAATAATAGCCAAGTTCTGGTATGTTGACAAAAAATATTGTATTGTAAAAGTATTAATAAGTATGTTGACAAAAAATATTGTTTTGTAATACATGGTATTAATATACGCACTAATAAGTTTAAGGTATATAATATAAATGTAAGGCATATAGTGACAATCTAAAGCTCCTTATAATGGTGTTATCCCCTGGTTATTTTGGTATTCTGTGTAAACTCCCCATTAGGGAAGAAAACAAGATCCCCATCTACCTTCTTTTTCAATTCTTAGGGACAACCCAAGTCATTTTTGTGATACCATCATAAGAATATACAAGAAAAATGCTTGGACTCAGGAATTCTATCATAAAATAAAAGGAAAAGTTGTCAGAAAGGTTTGCAAATGTGCCAAACATGAAAATTAAAGCTGCTGTGTGGGTGTATTTCTTTGCATAATTGTAATTCAATCAACAAGATATCTTTTTATTGGTTATTTATCATGGTTATGTACATTCTTTGTGTAAAAAGAAGATAATACAATAAGAAAATTTCATTTATTTTTTTGTGTTGAAAATATTGCAATACATATTGCAATACAGATAAAAATATCGTTTATATTGCAATACAAAATCTCTAGCAAATTACTCAGCCCTAGTCTCAAACAAATATTCCTGAGCTTTGATGTACCATACATACAAAAAGTTATAATTAATCCAAATAAAAAAAAAAAAACACATTCACCATTCATTTCTTTTCTCCACTCTTCAAATAATTATCCATCATACTGACAGTCAGAGCTCGCTATAAAGTTCATTGAATTATACCTGTATGTACAGTTAATACCCCTGTTTTACATTGCAATAACATCATTTACATGTGAAAAAATCTATTGTTGTATTATACCATATGCGTATAGGAAAACTATTTTGTATGGTTTAATGTGATGCTGTATTTATGTATCAACTGATGTTTTTAAAGGTTACATGGATGTAATATTTATTCTCTTTGTGTAGGTTTATTTAATGATTTGGAACCAAAGGGAGTGGAGAGTTGAATTATGCACCAAAAAAAAAACCTTTGACTATAATCATTTTAAAAAGAGACATTTTTGATCATTGTTTTGAAACTAAAATCTCTCAAAAACATATTTTTTGAAATTCTCTTTTATCTTTGTTGCATTAGTTGTACTTTTAAAAGTGAGTCCTGTTCAAAATATTGATGCAATTATAAAGATGAAAATGTTGATGCAAAATCTTTTAAAGTAAGCCGCTTGTTCTTTGCATTATATATATAATTTTTTGTCATATGCTAATTCAGAGTTCAAATATACATAACTAATTCAGAGCTTATAATTATAAGGATAGGAGGTTGACTTTTCTTTGTGTAGTCACATTAGTTCACCTGTGTGTACAGGCCTGTCTTGTCTTTGATCAGTCATCTCTCTCTCTCTCTCTCTCTCTCTCTCTCTCTCTCTCTCTTATAGTGTGTAATTTTTAGAAGTTTTATTTTCAAAACACCCAGTTCTAATTCATTATGTTTCCTCTTAATCTCCAACAAGAAGCTTGTTAATAATACCCTTGATTGTTAAGATTTTGTTGAAAAAAATCTGTTTATGTTTATGGAAAAAGAACTACAAATACTGCAATTTGATTAAGTAATGCTAAGATAGTCTTTCATTACCCTCCAAATTCTATTCATGCATTTACTACTGGTTTGTCTGCTTCTGACAAGGCATGCTCCATAACCTATGAACCCTGACCTACATCCAAATAAGGTTTGTTGACCTTTGTTGTTAACCCTGGTGGTTTGAGTTGTCAGATAATTCACACATTCATCAGTTTTTGTGTGCTTAGATAGTAACCTATTTAAGGTGAAGAATTTCAGCAGTTTAGACTGGCACAGAAGAAATATTCATTATATGTTGGATGTGATTTTTCTGTGCTTTGTAAGTGGATTAATGGACAGTTTGGTCAACAATTAATTCCATTTGCTGTACAACAAAGACTATTCTTTTCATGTGCTATTGTTATCTAGGTAAGCCTTTGTTTGTATTTAGAACATGTAGTTTGTAGGAAGTATTAAGCTCCATTCAAAAATGCCAATAAATCTAGCCCTCTCTGTTAAAGGACACAAAGAGCAGTGCTAATTATAGATTAGCTGACCTGTGAGGTTTTATTGGCGTCTCTCAGATAAGTGACCTCGTTGTTACTCTGTCCATTCCCCCTGGCTCTTCACTACTTACAGGTTTGTTTATTTATTATGTATGTTAATATACTTACAGCACATTCTTTTCTGCATACAAATTCCATGAATCATGGGCCCCAAGGCCCTTTTCTCATGCATGGGTTACTTATCATTTGAGGTATGGGTTACTTATCTTTTAAAGGTATGGAGAAAATTTGGGCAGATATATTCTGCTGATTTTGCTATTATAAATTCTTCCTCATTTTCACCCTTAATGATAGTTAAAGTAGTGCAGTACCATAATTTATTTTCCTGTTTCCTCAAGCTCTATTTATAGAGTAGGAAGTTTTAAGAATTTGCTCAATATTTAAATGTTAATTCCCTTCTAAGGTATTTTCAGGATAAAAACCATGCTAAAAGATTTTTAAAAAAAATTAATCGTTTATTTAGATTTCTCATAAATTTTTCTTTGATTTAAATTTTTGGATTTTGCTGATGTGTGTGTTTTTAAAATACACTTTTGATTATTTACCGAGAAGTCATGATTTTAGGCAGTAATTAAGTTCTGAACAGGCTTCTAAAATCTCACATGGATAAACATAGAAGAATGCTGGCCTGTGGAATCGGTAAAATGCTGAAGTCAGCAGGGATTTGTGAGAGAGGCATGTGTTTAGGAATATCACCAGCTGGTTAGAGATGAAGGCTATTTTGTATATTTACTGGAGAGTTCACCAAGCTATAATACATACATGTACTTCAAACTTTGAACTTTATTGAGCATGTTGAAATGGAGAGCATTTTTATGTAACCATCTTTTAAGCAGTGCAAGTATCTTTAAAACAGTAGTCATAAAATTCTTTTTCCCATGAAGCTGAGTTCATCTCCTTCCTTTGTATTCAAGCAATTGTAATTCAATGAACAGGGTATTTTGACTTTTGAGATGCCCCCTAGAGTTCAGATCTGCCAAACTGTAAGGTCATTCACCACAGGGGTTGTGACACAATCATTGCCTACTCAAGAGAACTTAATGAGAGAACTTAATGTCGACTTCTGTAATCAAAGACATCTGTGTTTTTACATGAACATAGCAAGGTCTACCCTTTTGGTTTTTGAGGGTAACCCTTATCTCTGTCACATTGTCCCATTTTCAAATGCCAACACTTTTGGAATGGTTTTTGACTTGACCCCCAGGATTTGGATTGGGTCAAGAGGTTTTTAAGCAGACATGATGGAGATGCATTTCTGTTGTAATTTACCACTGTTTAGCCCTGACATACTGTAGATAAATCTCCTGGTGCCAGAAGTGTCATGGTTTGGCTCCATGACACTAGCATAATAAGACACTGTCACAGAGAAGATTTTGTATGGCTATTTACATACTGACTGCTCCAATCAAGGTCCAACAGATTAAGCAGTCAAGGATCTGCACGCTAAAAATCCCCCTGGATATTTTATACTTAGTGACTTCCTAATTGCTCCTGAGCATGTAAATTGTGATTTGGTTTTTTTAAACATTGAATGAAAAGAGACGGCTTGTTCTTTGTTTGTGTTTCTGAATATGATGAAAGTTGTCCACAGAAAAATAACAGGGTCTGCCTTTGTTTTGCTGGAGTCAATGCATCTGTTGCTAGATTCGCCCAGCAGATGTGCAGCGTTTTGCAGATACTGATCGTCGGAGATGGTAATCAAGAGACATTAACCATGGCCCTGTTCACCATGTTGTTTTGTACTTTTGATGTTTTTATACAGTAGGCTTTTGGTGTATTGGCCCTGTAGCCATAGGACATCAGGGTCAGAAGGGCACTACAGGTGGCAATTTGTACCTGTCGAACGGCACGTATGCACACATTTGGTTTAGATTTGTGGGGTTTTTTGTAAGCAGGTGCCTGCTGTTATCACAATTAACCAGCGTTCCTCAGATTAAAGGTTGTCTAGACCTGTTTTGTAACATATCAATGATTTAAGATAAACTGTATGTACACTTTATGTATGAAAGACCTTCAAGATAAACTATTATTTACTGAGAGAAAGAAAACTTCAAGGATATTCTGTTGATTATTGATGCAATGTCTTGTATAATTGCCTTGGATTTCTTAATTGCTTAAGTTTGAGAAGTATTTCTCCACATGCGTGTGTTTATGATATGTTACCTGGCTATCAGTCTGTCTGATTGGCCGATATGTCAGCCTCTAAGTAGGTCAATACTTACCTGTCTTATCCAGGTATCCAGCTTGTTTACATTTTTTATGCCTTCATCACGAGTTATTTTTAGGTAACCCAGACACTAGGCCTTCCCTGCTTTTTTATCTTTTGATGATTTTCATTGTTCCTGGCTCCCTTCCATTTCATTGAAATGTGCAGACACATCACTTTTCTTTGGGTCAAATAAACATGTGATTTAGAAGGAGGGAGCTAGCATGGAAGAAAATTTTCAATGTTTATAATATTGTACAAAGGGTCTCATCAGGAAAATGGTAATTAAAGGTCAGAGAATAAAAGAAAAACCCTTAAAAGTTGGAAGGGAAAGATTGTCTTATTGGAAAATGATAAAAATAGCCATATAGCTGGGATCAATGGGTGAGTGGAGTAGATGTATTGGCCGGTCGCCAGATGAGGGTCACCGACTTAGATTGCTGAAAATGTAACAGGTCACTGACACACTATAGTACTCCATCAAAACCAGTACAAACTGGGCCACTATTTACACTATTCTATAAGGTCTATGATAACATGTATTGGGTTTATTTTCTGGTTTCAGTAATGTATGGGTGTTCAAGGGATAAAAAAAATCAGCCTTGTTAATTTTTGTTGCTGGTGCATTTACATAAGATTTCATTTTTCGGAGATCACATGTGTTTACTGTCTGCTAGTGACAAACTCATTAATATTTTATGACAAATTCATCCCAAACTGTTCCTGTATGGTTGCTCACATGCCACTGACAGGCCGCAAACACATACATGTGTTAATAATTAATATGGTACAGAATATAGTGCACATAGTCAACTTTTGACCCAATCTGTAGGTGGACCTCCTGTGTTTGACCTGTCAGGTCTGTACTGTATCTGGATGTTTGTTTGCTTTCTTTGTATGAACTTTCTGTGGACAACAAAAGAAGGTTTTTCCACAGAGGGAGGGTGCTGCTGTGTGTCAGTGAACCTCAGCTTGCCCTCTCTCCTTTGTACCTGGATTTCCAGGAGTGGTTGTCAGGAGTACATATTTGCTGGAATCTCTTTTCAATGAATTGTGTGAGAATCAATTACTGTCAAACTCTCTCTAGGTTTGTATGAAATGTGAAGCATTTGAGGCACCTTCTCTCTTTTATCAGTGATCGGATTCAGGTTCTATTTGCTCAGGACTTTGGTCTATAGAGATCAGAAATAAAGTGGATTTACAGGAATTTTGTAGGGTAAACATTAAAACAGGCATTGCTGGTTACTCTGTGTGACTGTCCACTGTTTTGAGTCATGCAGTAAAAATGCAGTTCTGCTGTTTTAATAAAGCAACAATTTTTTTTTTAATTTTGCAAGTGAGAGAAAGAAAGAGAGAGAGAGGTTGGGATCTTGAAATGACGTTCTTTAATTCTTAATTTATAATGATGAACAGATGCTTATTAATTTTTATTCCAAAACAAGAACCTGGGAACAATGGTGTTTAATTCAGTCAATTTGAAATTTTACCACAATAAGACTGAGTAATATTTACTGAACTCCATCTCCTTGATGCTGTGAGCTGCCGTCAGAAGAGCTCCAAATATTACTTTAGTGTTCTGGATATTAGCTGCAAGAACACAGTTAAATGCCTTCATTTAATAATAGTCAAGAAGATGCAAATTGACTTGCCCAAGCAAAAGCACTCACTTCATTTCTGGAATCTTATGATGAGGAAAAGACTGTTGCCATGGTTTCCACTCAGGTTTTTCAGAAAAATTGAGTAAATTTTGTAATAAAAGCCACTAGCCTCACTGGAGTGAATTTGTTCATCAAAGAATATAGAGATTAAGCTGGTATTGTAACTCCATTTTATGAAGCCGGGACAATGACAGAGCCAACATTAAACTATCTTGTTTCCTTCAATAAATACAGATGGTGTCTTAGTCAGAAACAGGAGCCAGCAGTCGGTCTGTATTAATTGAGGTTTGTCAGGTCAAGTCAATACCCAGTGTCAGGTTGTAAAACTTTGTTAGTATTTTGTAAATTCAAAATAAGTTTTATCACTACCCAGATACAATTTCTGCAAGTCAGCATTAAAAAGAACCAGAAGAGATATCTTTGTTATGTTTATGTAAGAGGAGGACTATTTTACTGGACAACAATAACAACAATACAAGCCAGGTGACATGACTGCTATAACCTCACAAAGTTTTATAGCTGGCTGAGGCTATAAGTGGGTCGTCCTAGGAGATGGAGATTGCTCAAGCTCCTCCATTATCTGTAGTACAACACAGTATTGATCAGGCAGCCTCTATGTGGGCAGTGTGTGTGGAGGAGGGCTGTTAGCAGTTGTTGCTGGGGGTGTGTGTGTGAGGGATTGTGTGAGGGTGACACAGTGTTAAGGACAGGTGAAGGAGAGAGGGAGTGTCTTACTCCAGGACCTGACCACAGAGGCAACAAGGTAGGGGGAGTAAACAAGCATCTATTTATCAGCAACTGATGTTTATCTGAGGAGAGCTCAATAAATTATAGATTTTTTTCCCCTTTACACTGGTGACATGTTGGATTCGCATAATTTTGCCTGCTAGTTTTACTGAGGTTCTTTGTTTTTTTTTTAACTTTTAGTCCATCCTTTCTCCAAATTACCAAAGAGGGGCCTGGGTAATTAGGTCTCCTTTGACTGGTGTCAAATCATTTTTCCTGTGACCACATCTCCAGTTGTGAAATTTCCTTTAATAGAATTAATTTTTAGGTGGAAAAATGAAATGAGACATTCAGTTCAGAGTAGCCTTGGATACTTTTACATGAAATGTTCTCATACATTGTTATCATGCATTAACATTTGACAAAGTACAAATAACAGGAAGTAAAAAGACTGGAAAAGACAATTTGGAGTAATTGAGTGGTGAGCACCACTGGTAGTTGGTAGGAAGTCATCCGCTGTACATCAGCACCTCTCTAATGTCATCAGCTGATTGTCTTTATCTGATTTTATCTCTGCTTTCACAGGAAAAGGAAGGCATGAGCACATTTCCAGGAAGTGAAACATGTCTTCTTAGCATGGAGCATAAACACATGAAGGGCTTGTACGTACAAGCATTCAAACACACACAAAACATATGTAATACATATAGATATATAAATTCTATTTTTGGAAGGAATGATAAAGGTACATTTACATTAAGTTAAGTACAGGCTTTAGGGCCATGAAATCTGGCTTAATTTTGATCTCAGTCTCACTTTTCCATTGTAAATTCATTTTGTACATCTAACTTTTATGGCCCTGGAGCCAGAACCTCTACAGCAGCTATCTTTGGTATCTGTGTGCCATATCATCAGGTCCTTGTTACCAGCCCTGAATTAGCTATACAGCTGTACAGTGTGTTTAGAGAAGCACTGACTCCTGTTGTCCTTCATTGTCTGTGACAACCCAGGGAAGATTTATTGCTGAAGGCCCCTCAAACAACAGACAGAAGCCAAAACAGGCCATGGCTGGAATGTCCAGTCTGTAGTGATCCCTGCAGGATCCCTGACATCAAACGTCCATTGTCAGGAAGGGACCTTTGATCCTCCATCTGTAAGAATCAGCCATGTGACTATAGTAGTATCTTGTCTGTGTATTTATATTGAGCCAATGAGGTGTGTAGCAATGACCACAGAAGTTCAGCTATTAAACTCTCACCACAAGGAATATTTGAGGTGATAAAGAGTGGCAAATTTGATGAGAAGTGGAAAAAAATTTACATACCATTAATGTGTAAATAGGAGTACAACATGATTTGTTTTTTTTCTGCATACTTAAATTATCGGCTTTTGCTTAAGGACCCCTCAAAATGCAGTCATTTTCCCATTAATCAGAAACAGATGGCTCATGTGATGAAAAGACAGAATTAAAAGAAGTCTAAACACAAAGGGTGTAGGGTTTCCTGTTGCGTAAAAAAGAAATTCTACAAATGCAGGACGTAGTACTACAAACACAATAAAAAAGAGAGGATGACGTAATTGAGAGACTGTGAATAGCTGGGAGAACCCCATGTAAGTGTGTCAGGCCGTCATTGTGTATCGGACAGCGGGACTGGTTATTGACACAGATCTCTGTAGACAAGGTGAATCCATACGATCAATAGGGACATCCTAGTACACTGGTGAATCCATACAATCAATAGGGACATCCCAGTACACCGGTGTATGTGTTCTACCAGGAATTCTCTCAGGTCTGTTCACTCTTTGTTCTCAATGAAAACTTGTCTCTTTGTTTTCTCTTTATTCAGAAGCTAAAATAAGCAAATTATACTTCTAAGTTCATTTGTTGAAGGTCAATCAGTGAAATTATTTCTTATAATACAAGTAAAAACATTCTCTGTTCCTTGTTCATTCATTGATTTATATACATCCATGACAGACATAAAGTCTTGGGGATTTGCCCGGTAGCCTTTATTTGTAGGAACTGACCATTCATTGACCCCAGTCACTGACCAGTGAAGATATTGACCAGATACAGTGGTAGATATGTGTGGTTTAGGTTGTTATTGCACATGGATTGAAGACTAGCTGTTATAGATATTGGTCACATGAGAAGTGATGGTCATGTTTACTGCTTATAGGCTACTGACCATGCTGACGGTCCGAATAGTTCAATAAGTTGACCACACTGATTACTTTAAGATTGCTTCACTTATCTTAACAAAGATAGGTAACTTAAGTCTTGAACAGGAACCATTAGTCATTCTATAACAGAAGTCTTATTTTCTCTCATACTTTTTCAGCGGTTAATATAGTTATTTATTATTATATCTCGCTTTACGCTATATTTTTATTTAACCAAAACCGAAACTTCCACAACACACCTATCGACAAGGGTAACTTCAGCAAATGATTTGTATACTGTCGCGATTTCAAGATTGACAATATGCTGTGAAGTCTGACGTAAAGCCAGCCCCTACTATATGACTTCAAAAATATATGCTGTGTATGAAGAGTGGCTATTATAACGATTATATCGATTCATATCCAAAGCATTGACAATACTTACAACACTTACTTTTAAGATATGGGGATTGGCTGTGATTACATGCGTATCGCGCGATCGATAAACTGTTAGTTTATTTTTTTAAGTTAACCCGATACGGTTTATTATACAGCAGGTTGGAGATTAAGCAAGACTAAAAACATCCCAAATCCCTTATTTCATTTAATTTTCCTTACCAAAGTATTTTTGAGAAACACCATTTATTAAGTTAATACCTGAAAAGCGCTTTTTACATTGCCGCATCTGTAAGTTTTTCACTTTTTGTAACGTTTTATGGAAACAATTTGGTTACCTCCACTATAAACGTTTGTTTTTCTTCTCTTTAATTAAATAAACAGAACAAAAGCTTTAAATAAACAAAAACTTTTTAAAATTTATAACAATTGATCATAAGGGATTACTTACTATTAGTTTTGTAAAAAATAATGGAGCACTTAAAGTAGTAAAATCAATTTTGAAAAAAGGAGAAATATATATTAATTTTAATCAGCATTGTGATCCTCTTCCAAAAATCAACCGATACATTTTCACAGCATGAGGTATGAAAAATTTTGGCAATTAGCAAAAATTCAAAATATATACACAATGTTATTTATAAGTTTTAAAAATTTGTTCACTTCCTACTGAAATTATTAGCTTTGAAAGTACTTTTAAAATTTGGCAATTTGTCCAATTTGTCGATTATTGTTTTAAACGTTTGATTTCCTCGAATAAAATAAAAATACGTGTTTAGAGGCACATTGATTAAAAAAAATCAATGTGTTTAACCGACATATTGATATAAAGTGACACTGATAACTTCTGATTTTTAATGTACATTTGAATTTTTAAATACAGTGTAGTATTGATTGATTACACAACTTTCCTTTTCATGTTTTATTTGAGAACAATATTGCATGAAGAGTATATGATAAAAAACACCTTATATGTCCTTATCTAGACATATTGTGCAAATGTCAAATGATTCTCATATACCATTTACTTTATTCGAACATTTACTTGTTTGAAAAGTCAATAAAATATATTTCATAAAGTTTGATCACAGGATCTTGTTTAACATACACCATTTTTAATGAATAAAAGTAGTAGTTTATAATATTAAAAAGGAAGTATTCAGTATCTGTATCAAAATACTGAATGATCAATGATCGATTTTAGAAGAAAAGCTGACTCCTAAAGTTCAAGAGGTATATGTTGCCTAAAAAAGTAAAATCGTTGACAGGTTAATTTTTTCCCTACACAACTGAATCTCTCTGATATCAATTCATTTACAAAGTCTCTCCTCAGCCATCCTTTTTTCTCTGACTAGCCATGAACTTACAAACTCCAAATCCATTAATCTAAAGAATTCAACTTGTCATTTTTTTAGTTGTTTGTTATAGTAGGCTTTACAATTACCTAATTTCAGATTCAATAGAGAATAAAAGAAAATGAAATTTTCAACATCAACATAATTTTTTTTCATCCAGAGAACAATTGGATGCCATCAAGAGAGAATTTTTAAAAATGCACTTCCTGTCTTTCAAACTGAAGAAATCTCATGTTTAAATTTTGAAACATGCATTTCAATCTTATTAAAATTTATTTAAATGTTCCAAATCCGCTACCACTTCTGAAACATCTAACATCCCATTCGGGGTCACATCAGAGCGACCTTTCAATTATGAATACATGTACAAGTAAACACAAACACTTTGGCCATGTAGATTCAAAAACAGTTCTCAAAAAATTCCACGGCTACATATCATCATTATTGATACTGTCTTACGTTGAATTAAAGTAATTTTGGAATAAATTTCATGTATCTTCTGCAGTCTGGCATCTAAACGTGAATAATGCAAACGAAAGAGCACAAACTATACAAGATACCCCACACGTCATACATAACACAACTTTTGCAATGTATATCTTTTTACTACAAAACTCCTCGGGTGTTTTGATGATATGTATATCAAAAACCCATCTGAACTATTTTTTGGATTTCGGTTAGGAACCATTTTCTTTGCCTAATCGAAGTTCACTCTTACATGACCCCAAATAGGATGTTGTTAGATGTTTGAAAGCATTAGGTTTAACATCTAATTTTAAAAATTGCTCTCCATCTGTGACATCAGTTTGGAATGTTATTGGTTTTACTATTGAGTAAAGTATTACAAAAACAGAATGTCTGGGTTTTTTTTCTCTGATGAGATTGGACAAAGATATGCATACTTAAATATCATCATTTTATGCACTTTTTCGGTACATATTAGATGAAAGCATGCTAACCGCTTTTCAGTACTTTCAGTACTTTGATTCATTAATGTAGTTATTTATTATTATATCTGTTAACAATATATTTTTATTTAAATCCACTGGGAATGAAAATTAACTTTGCTGTAAGAGACTTTTATTAGCGTTTTAAAATTTATTACCGGGTATAAACTTTGTGTATTTAATCAGTTCATGTTTATTTACATACTAAGGCAATAATGTGGACCTTATACATGTTTTAATGTCAAGGTCAATGTAAATTGTCACAGTTTCTTAACTAGACATATGATAATGTACTTTTTTTTCATAATTATTAATTTTTTAATGTAAATTTCCCTGGAATGACCGGGTGACACATATTGTAAATGTCAATGAGGAATGCTAATCGTTACAGGTCTGCTTTATCACGATGATTTTACCGGTTACTTGTAAAAATGTTACAATGCTCTATAAGCTCCATCTGAGTCACTTTAAGTAAGGATGATCACCGGGAACTGCGAGTGAATTTTTTAAATGAAGGTTGTCAAATATTTGTGGTGATTTTGTGACAGGTGAGAGAGTGTGGGCGATGCTTCAGTTGTTTGACACATCAGTACAGCAGGTTACCTGGGTAAAATCTTCCTAACGGCTGCACAGGTATCTATATCAGGGTAAAATAAGGAATAAGGATAGAATTAGAGTGGTTTGATGTTATACAAAAAATGGAGATCAGAAAGCAGCTGCTATTTTACAACTTTGTCTGAGTACTAGTCTAGATGATTTACTTTCAATTGAAGACAAAACGTACAAAAGAACATGAATTGTCTTGATGTGGTTACCGTGGCTTCTTGATGTTTTTATGGTGAAGCTTAGATACAAGTAATTAAACTGGATTGACTTTTGGCATGTGGGTTAAAAGTGATAAAATCTATCCTAAACATGCTAAAAAAAGCCTTTTCAAGTATACCTTATCAGCTGTAGTACATGTAGCATAAATGGGGGGAAGAACTTGAGGCACTCCTGTGAAACTTAAGATTTGGATTATTATAAACATAAGTGATAAATATTGGTTATGTTCTGTGACATCTGTTACTTAGGTGTCCAGTTATTGCCAATCATTACTGAATGGTCAAGCACTGTGTCATGTGATAGGAATGTTAACCTGGCATATTGACCTTTCTGATAAGGTCACTCAAGCAGCAAAGTAAACTGAAACCTTTAATGGTGTATTGGGAAAATAAAATATGAAAGATACCCAAAGTTTGTTTAAGGTTTTGGAAATTATTAAGGAAGATGAGTCATCCACATTTAGAGGACTGCCATTGAGAGGAATTTTAATGGTGTTCTTAATTGTCAAAGATGAAAGGGTTTTTGATCTTTGTACATCAGCAGTTAGCAGAAATATGTTGTTCATTTCAGAAAAAGGTCCATTCGTGTTCTTCCAGCCATTTCATCTGAGATATTAGTTTTTACAACACTGCTTCATTTTTCACTGCATGGTTCATTTTGAAAGAACTGGGGGTGGGGGGGGGGGGGGGATTTATGGAGTTTGAGACAAACAAAAACATAAACAAGTCTGTTGACTTAGAGCAGTCACACAAGATTTTTCCCATCATACAAGGCCATTTTGTTTTATAGATT
The DNA here is from genome assembly GCF_032062105.1 of Saccostrea cuccullata. Classification (NCBI taxonomy): domain Eukaryota; kingdom Metazoa; phylum Mollusca; class Bivalvia; order Ostreida; family Ostreidae; genus Saccostrea; species Saccostrea cuccullata. Next base: position 66,101 of record NW_026938677.1, on the reverse strand, counting down.
CATTCAACTTTCACATAAAATTTTACACCTGAGCTTTTCATACTTGGGTAGCTACTAGCTTTGTATACAGGGTACACTTATAGGTATAGGGAAGCCTGACGTAACATAGTATACCGGTAACATTAGATTGTAGGTCACAGACAAATGGAGAACATTCAGTGGACTGGAATGTAGCACATTGTTCAGTCAGCACAAATCTATATACATGTTTAAACAGGTCACATACTTACCTGTTCCGGCCAGGTAGTCCTACCTGTGCCTCACTGCTATTAGTACCTGCAGAATCTACAGGTAAAGCACTTCTCACTAATTATAGTGTTACAGTAACCGATGAAAGATAAATGTTGTTTTTTGTGCAAATTAATGTTTTGTAGAAAAAAAAATAAATCCATGTTATATATATTTTGGATTTTGCAATGATCAATGAAGTTAAACTGCTGCTATTTATAGGTTGAATTAGCCAAAGGTCCTTGAAATGAAAAATGCTTTGTAATTTCATACTGTTAGCTTGCTTGAATATAATTTGCTGCTGAATACCTATGTAAAACTAGAGGTACTGTGAGCGATGAGCTCACTAAATGATACCCCCCGCCTCCCATATGGTTATAACTGGTGAAAAAGTCCATGTTTTCCTGTGGCCGGGAAACTCAAAATATGTGTCGGATCAAAAAGTAAAATAGGAGGTGCACAATGGCAATATGTAATAAAGATTCTGTGAAAGTTTCATCAAATTTCATTCAGTGGTATTAGAGGAGTTGCGGATAAGAGATGGGTACCCCAAAGCGTAACAGACGGACGGACGGACGGACGGACGTACAGACGGACGGACGGAATTAACGATTACTATATACCCTCCCACTTTTCAAGCGGGGGGTAAATTAAATTTATAAATTACATTGAGGGAGGGGGGTATTTTCCTATGCATTTACAGTCTACTTCCACTTTTGTAAGATAAGGGGGTGGGATCGATATATTGTATATGAACGTACCAGGAAGGACATCACAGTAGAATCCTGCTACAATGTAGCATGAAGGCTTGGGTAATGAGGGTTTTAATTTTTAAACAACACAATATTCCCATTCATTAACTACAAGTTGTTAGACCTTGGTAAACAGTTCATTCATCATCATGATCAGGGATTGTCTCTTTTCAGAAGTAGAGTTTTTTTTCCTGCGGAGAACATGACATGCTCTTTAGTGCGTAAATGTGCATGCATCCTGGTCCTCTGTATTGATTTCGTCCCTCTTTGACAAAGCCATTGATAGTTTCTTGTTTTCAAATAATTTTAAAAGAAGTGGAATAGTTCAGAGTGATTTATTGGTTTTATAAAAATGACATCAGGATTGTTCATGGTCTCGTTTCTTTGTGACAAGGTTGTTTAAGTTTGGAAGCAGATGGTGAAGCTGAAATTAAACCAAAGAGAGGCAAAAATGATTTTTATTTCGGGCAAAGATCTGTCCAGAATATCTGGCCTGCACTTTTAAAAGGGATGTCTTTTTTCAAGTATTCTTACTGACCTTCAAGGCACCTGATCTCAGAATTATTATGATCCTAGAGTTTGTGTCGGCATGAAATCAACTAATATTTTGTAGAGTTTTGAAATGTCATTTTTGTCAGAGCACTGCTTGAACTTTGGGGGGGGGGGGGGGGGGCTGTTACCTGTATAAGAACTGATGTGTGTGAGCAGTTTCTACAGAGAACACTAAGGCATTCTCCAAATGTAAAGTTTTCAAACCTATTAGAATACCAGTTTTCTGAAATCATTAATTTTATTCATTCGTTGTCATACTCAATTTCATTGGTGCACAAGCTAGTATAAACATTTGACACTGTCTGAAAAAAGCACAAAGCTTTAGTTGAAAGGAAGCTTTATGTAGTGAACAAATGTGTCCTTCACCTCGCTTGGATCCCAAAGGTGATTGGATTAAAACCAAGAATGACATCACTTGACAAATGTCCTGAATGGTATTTATATAAATAGAAAATCATGATTCATCATTATTCATTAATATCATTTGACAGTTGCATTAGTGTCCTTAAATTGATTTATATGCAGTCAACTTCATAATATACATGGTATTAAAATTAATATAACATATGCACTGCATATTTTTAAATATATATATAAATGTGATGCTTTGTTCTTTGTTTTGACAAAGTGCATTTCAATGCTTGTAAAAATTGTGATTTTAATCATTATGTGATAGATACATTAGGTAGAAACTTTGTACACCTGGTAGCTGTGTATGTGTAATTTAACAGCTAGGTTTATTACCGTTTAACATATCTTGTGGTAAGGGTTCTAAAAAAATATTTTTCAGTGTCATTGCCATTTTAGTTTCGTCATTTATGAAGGTTATTATTTCTTCAACAGGGCAACACGTGCATTCCAGCAAGTACTGTACACCGAACCTGGCTTTAAACGTGCTAACGAAGTACATATACGTCTAGGACTGATCCATAAAACCCTGCACAACCATGACGCAAGCATCAAGGTACTCCAAAGAAATAACATCTGAAACAAAATCCACACGTCATTGCGACACAGAATGTGACTCAAATATATAAATAACTAAAGCAAAGCTCATTGCAAAGCAACGAGTAGGTCTTCCGTCCAGTTTTGACCGGAAGTGACGTCAACAAGAGAAAGGAATGAGTTAAGACGCCTTCAGTGTCTCTAAAATTTAAAAGTTTTCAATTTTACCTTCAAAATAAGCTATTTTGGCTACTTCCGGTTTGACCGGAAGTGACATCATTTGACGAATTTAGACAATTTAGGCATCATTTCCGGCTGACGTCAAAGTCACAAGTACAAAAAAACTTTGAAAAAAACTCACATAAAACCATTTTTTCTATTTCTTTTGACGCAAGAGAAAAAATTTAATTTTTCGACTACTTCTGGTTTACACCGGAAGTTATTCAAATGGATGCCTTTTGTTGACGATTGTAAATGTGACCATAAGTTTTACTTGCCATTATTCAAAACGGTTAAATTTTTCAAAAAATCTCGAAAATTGATGTCACTTCCTGTGTCGACCGGAAGTGACGGATGCAAAATCAAAAGATGCCATGCATAACTGAAAGAGATGTGTTATCATCCCCCAAAATATCTTGATTAAATCTTGAGTGGTTAAGAAGGAGTTGCTTGGACAAAATGGCAATTTAAAAAAAGAAAATCGGACAAAAAATGTGACTGGAAGTGATTTTGCAAAAAATAAAAAAATTTTATGGAGATATTACATGTATAACAATGCATCATTCCTGAAAAAATCTTTGAAATCGGTCAAGTAGTTTCCGAGAAATCACGTGTACAGTGGAGCCTCATTTATCCGGACGCTTTGGTTCCCAAGCAAATTGTCCGGATAAATGAAGCGTCCGGATATCTGAATTCTATTGATTTCTCTTCCAGGTATACTGTATTTGTATTGTAACTCTTATATATGTAAAGAAAGATAAATACTATCGTATAGAAATAATAATTTATTATTTTAAAATGTGATTTTCTCCTCGTCAATAACAAACTGCCTTAAATCTTGCAATGAAGAACGTGGAAGATCTACTTTGCGTTGGCAGATTTCTTTCTTTAAGGTGGCGGAAATGCCGACTCGCGCTCTCTTTGCCGGCGGTGTAGACATGGTTGTTGCTGGAGAGCAGAATGACAAACATTGGATATAACACTGCTTATATGGGCAGATTTTTAATTACTCAGCTTATTTTTATTTTCTACTCTCCTATAAATTGATGAACATAGCCAAGCGATTTCTCTCATTTGCAGCTTTGATTACACCCAAGCGAGCTGTCAGTATCGAGTTCGAGTCTAATTTTAATTTGAATAGGCCTAGTTACTCATCCACGCTAAATCTGACATATAAAAAAAATCACGCAGTAATCTTTCCAAGCGAAATCATTGATTGTCTAAAATTATTTTAAAATTTTATTGAATGTTTTAGGTTTTTTTTTTCGATGATAACTGCCACTAATCTACAGATGAAAATTACACAATGTGCACATGTGTAGACAACGAGATTATGAAACTATGTCGTCCGGTCTATAAATAGAAAAATATTTAAAACCAGCTCTGTACTAAAATTATAAATATCTCGCAGATAACAAATAACTGAATAGAAAATTGTTTTCTGTTACCAACACAGTTAATTGTTTGTTTTCATTTGTGTATCGATCTCTCGTATATTATGACCATATCCACTTAGCATGCTTAATCCGTGGACTAATCATCGTAAGTCATTCATAACAGGTCACAGGTGATGATGACTGATCGTCTTGTAAAAACAATCAATCCGGCCAGTGTTTTCATAACAATTATCACTCAGTTCAGGCGTGAATGTTGACAAGAGTGGAAGTACAAATTAAAATTTACCGTCCGGATAAATGAAACAATTTATAACGTAAAAATACATTTTGTAGTAAAAAAGAGCCGTCCGGATACGGAACGCGGAATTCCGGATAAATGAGTCAAAATTACGTTAAAAAAATCCATTCCCGAGAAAATCGTCTGGAAGGTGAAGCGTCCGGATATCTGGCGTCCGGATATCTGAAGGTCCACTGTACTATGAAAAGGGAATAATAATAATAATAGGAAACATAAGAAAAACAGTAAGGTCTTCCGAAGGAAGTCGGAAGACCTTAATAAATAATAAGTTTTGAACATTCCAAAAAAAAAAAACAATTAATGTAGAAAGGATATAAATACAAACAAGGAAGATGTACATATAAAGGTTTAATAGCTCTTCTTTTTTAGCTCACCTGTCCATCTCTAAACTTTTCACATTCTCAACTTCTTCTCAAAAACCATGGGGCAGATTTTGTAGTACATGTACATATCATTAAAATTTGACATTACATAAATAAGACATAACATATAATTTGATATCTCCTTATGAGTGAAAAATTCTCAGATGGGATGTAAAACAACATACAATCAATCAATCAATATGATTATAATATAAACTTTCAAGAAATGAAAATATCATTTACACTCAGTTCTGTTTTTTTTAAGGACAATAAAAACTTGAATCTACAGTTGATATTGCTAGCATCCAGTTAAGGGTTAGTTTCTATCATCAAATTAATGCTATGTTCAAAATGAACAACAGTATATATAAGAGAGCTGTATGAGTGCTGTCCCATGGTATTTAGCTTGTAATTTTTGTAATGGTCAGATAGAATAGGAAATAATGTAATTTTTAGATGTTTCAACTGAAGGTAAAATGTTACTAGTAAATTCTTTTTAGAAAATAGTACACCTGTAACAATTGGCATTGAAATGCTTGTTGTGTTTGTGTATAATGAGACGTCTGTACAGCTGTTTCTGATTGGTTCTCCTCATCCTAAAGAGATGTTTTTGTTTCTTTTCAGCATTTCCGACAAGCTTTGAATGACTCAAACAAATGCTCCCTATCTAAAGCTCAAAGTAAGTTTATGTTCTTTTGATGACATTTTGAAAAAACACTTTCTGAAACTTCCTTACAACTTTTTAAAATATGAGGTATACAAAATAAGGAAAATGATAAATTTTCGTAATATTCAGATTTTTCAAAAAACTCAAAGTACTTTTCGTTACAAAGAATGAAAGTCATTCTTAATTCATATATGTTAATAGGATATTTCCACAATTGTAAAACACTTCCCTATACAAGGAACAAAAAAGCTTTCACAAGTATATTACTAATATGCATATTCATTGATGTGTAAGTAATTTTGTGAATTAAGAGGAGGCATTTCGTGAATTATAAAAAGTGTTTCAAAACTGGGTAAAATTACGAGCGTCCTGTTTCCTTGTTTCTGATTTTACAGTGAACGTTTACGTGACTGAGAGCTGGGTCTCGGTAGAGAACATCCTTCATTTAATAAATTAATTCCAGGAAATCCTCGCACCAGAGATTGTAAGAAATGTATATAGAGTTCTGCATATGATGTGTCTCCGAAGCTTACAAAACGACATGAAGCTTTTCTTGTAAAATATTTCATTTTAAGTCTCCACGGTTTCAAAGTATAACTTAGTTGACCTATTAGCACCTTTTTACTTATGAATGTGTGCAAAACTTCTTACAGAGAAAATGTATATGATTCAGACATGAAAATTAATACTCAAATTACACCTCCTCTCATTTTATCCTATAATATTTTTTTTGTATTTTTCAGTTCGCCTCCACATTGCACATCTTTTAGAAATACAGGTAAATTAATTGCTTTGTTATTAAAAAGCTCCAACTACGCTAGTTAAGCATGCAGTAGTTATTCAAATGAGGCTAGTTTAGCATAGCATAGTTATTTAATAGCTAGATAAAACTAGGGTAGGCCTGACAGCATGCAGTAGTTATCAATAGCTAAATCAAACAAGGCAAGGACAGCATGTATGTTATTCAATTACTAGATCAAATGAGGCTAGTGCAGCATGCAGTAGTTATTCAGTTACTAGATAAATCTGGGCTATGTCAGCATTTAGTTGTTTTCAATAACCAGATCAAACTAGGCAAGGGCAACATGCAGTAATCAATATCTAAATCAAACAAGACTAGAACATCATGCAGTAGTTATCAATAGCTAGATCAAACAAGACTAGAACATCATGCAGTAGTTATCAATAGCTAAATCAAACCACTAAGGCAAGGACGGCATGCAGTATAAGTCTGCTGATTCATGTTTGCAATGACCACATAGTTATGAGGTGTAGACCAAGAACATTATCACTTATTATACCCCACGCAACTAGTTGCGGGAGGTATAATGTTTTTGACCCGTCCGTCAGTCAGTCAGTCAGTCAGTCCGTCAGTCATCAGCGCAACTCCTCATAAACCGCTGCACAGAATTTCATCAAACTTTGCAGGTATTTAGGACATAATGTGTAGATGTGCATATTACCAGGAAATTCCGATTCCATTATTTTTTCACTTTTTAACTTAGGCATTTGGCCATACCTTGAATATAGAGATGAACAGTTTGTCAGCGCAACTCCTCATAAACCGCTGCACAGAATTTCGTCAAACTTTGCAGTTATTTAGGACACAATGTGTAGATGTGCATATTACTAGGAAATTCCGATTCCATTATTTTTTCCGGGAATTTCCGCACTTTTTAACTTAGGCATTTGGCCATACCTTGAATATAGAGGTGAACAGTTTGTCAGCGCAACTCCTCATAAACTGCTGCACAGAATTTCGTCAAACATTGCAGGTATTTAGGACATAATGTGTAGATGTGCATATTCCCAGGAAATTCCAATTCCATTATTTTTTCCGTGAATTTCCGCACTTTTTAACTCAGGCATTTGGCCATACCTTGAATATAGAGATGAACAGTTTGTTATCAACTCCTCATAAACCGCTGCACAGAATTTCAAACACACAGGTACTTAGGACACAATATGTAGATGTGCATATTTCCAGGAAATTTTGATTCCATTATTTTTTCTGGGACTTTCCGCACTAAATACTTAGGTTTTTGGCCATACCTTTTATATAGAGATAAACAGTTTGTCAGCGCAACTCCTCATAAACCACTGCACAGAATTTCGTCAAACTTTGCAGATATTTAGGACACAATATGTAGATGTGCATATTACCAGGAAATTCTGATTCCTTTATTTTTCCTAGACTTTTTGGCCATACCTTTTATATAGAGATGAACAGATTGTCAGCGCAGCTCCTCATAAACCACTGGACAGAATATCATAAACTTTGTAGATATTTAGGACACAATATGTAGATGTGCATATTACCAGGAAATTCCGATTCCTTTATTTTTCCGGGAATTTCCACACTTTCCAACTTAGACTTTTTGGCCATATTTTGAATATACAGATGAACAGTTTGTCAGCACCACTCCTCTTAAACTGTTGTATAGATATTTAGGACATATTCCATTATTTTATCCCAAAGAATTTTGCCTATTATTCAAGAAAATTTCTCCCCCCCCCCAATGCCAAGAAATTTTGATTCCATTATTTATCTAGTTCATTCCACATTTAAATGTCCTCATATGCAAGACATTTTGATGTGAAAATTTTTTGCAATTACATGTATTGCCCTTTTTGATCTATACTATGTATTTAAAGTGCACTAGCTGTGCCTTTCATTATGTGTATCACTGTCAAGTTTTGGGGGAGCGTGGGGTATGTGAGCTAGCTCACTTTTTCTTTCATATTGCCAATGGAATAAAGTGACTATGTAAAATGGCAGGTTTTCACTTCAACAGAACAAGCAAAGCACTACTGATTATGTAATCTTTATTTTTCATAGAACAATTGTTACTTGTGAAGCCAATAATTTATTCACTTTCATTTATTTTCAGTATCCAGTAGTTTTCATACTATTTATAGTAAAGTTAATCAACTGCAAATGCTGTTTATGAAAGAAACACTATTGCATTTTGTTTTCATGTTTGTCACGTAGATTACAAACTAATTTACATGTTAAAACATTTAAAGTTAGAAAAAATAAGAAACAAGGGATTATTTAACAATTATTTATCTTACATATCAGATGAGTGGTTGAAAAAACAATTTGTTCAGATTTTCTGGAAAAGAAAAAAAAAATTCTTGAAGAATCGAGAAAGAGAAAGGGGGAATGAGAGAAGAGTTCACTTAGTGAAGAATGATTTTTGAATATTTCTTTTTGAAGATCTAAGATTGAAGTGCCAATTTAAGTTTACTGATATATTTGCCAGGTTTGCTAATTTCTTTAATGTCTTTGAAGTAATAAGAATAGAAAGCGGCCTTTCTCATTAAGGCTGAATATTTTATAGCTCAGTATCCCACACATACTTTTTGTTTGATTTCATCCATTAAAAGCAGTAAAGGAACTAACGTATAAAGAGATGAATGAGATGTTTTATATACGACTGATTAAGTATTTAACTGAAAAAAAAACAGTATGAAAAGGCTAAATAATTTCAATATATGGATTTTTATATTTTCTTTCGGAAAAATGTCAAAGTAATTCGATATTGTTTTATGCAGAACTCTTTTTTTTCCCATGAGTTTGGATATATTGTACAAAATATTTTAAACCCTTCATGCTGACTTTGCATATGTATACTATACAACAATTTGTACATGAGAAAGTGGTACCTATCGAATTTAAGTAGGTTGTCTTCCCGTTATGTAAAAGTAAGAGTAATTGATTTTTATGTTTGATGATTGATAAAAAAAGAAGCCCGCACACGTCTTTTGTGTGACATCACTACGCCCACGTGTTTGAGAGAGTGTCAATTTCATACATATAAACCAAGGATTTAACTCCGTTGTACAAATACCTGTCTGATGATGAAATGTGGTGCATATCAAATGTAACGACTGAGTAAATACAGCTACGTTCTCATTCACATCCAGCACTGTACACCAAGGAACAAGTTCTCAAGTCAACCTGATCCTAAGCATGGTGTGAAATGGACTAGAATTTAGGGGGGCTAATAATAATGAAAAAAGTTTTATGTACTAAGATGGCACATGTTAATTAAAGTGGTTTGAAGGGGAAAAAATAGATTTCTTGTCATAGTTGAAATGAGTATGATGTCAGTCAGATTTTACAGTGTTGTGTCATCTTCATTCAATATGTAAATTCTTGTTAACAGGGAAAGTACAAACAGGCCAAGGAAGCCTACGAACACTTTGAGAGTCCGGACGTATCGGAGCCCCAGGTCAAGGCCACTGCCCTCAAACAACTAGGTAAGTCATGGCTCCATTACTATCTCTCTCAATTTTTATCTCATCTGTATGGGTTTCTTTTATCGAACTTAACAACTCTATGGCATGCAAGACTTCCATCTAAGATATTTCAGTGATGTTATATCTGCCGTATCTGCAGGAGTTAGCCTTTGACAAAACCTACACACTCCCTCTCCTAGTTTATGTGTTACGTCAGTGCGTTCATTTCTGTACGTATTGATCAGACAGAGTCTGGGTTTTCTTTAGTATCATCTGACCTACTTAGACTGCTTTGTAGACCTCTTTTATGGCACACAGACAAATAAGCAGGCTACAGTTAATTTGGTAGGTCAAATTCTATGCCTGACAAAAATAAACCTAACCATGTAATTTTGATTGCCGTGTTTCTTGTAAAAGTAACCTAATTTTTGTCCCTATTAAAAAAAAAAACCTCCCTGCGATCAGTCACATCCGTCAGCCTATCGGTGGAGGTTCTCTCCATAGCTGGTATTGATTTTTATAAAACTACACAGTTGTGTCATGCACCTTAAAAGGATGTTATTTTTTTTTCTTTCTGACGTAGTAGACAGGATATAAATAAATCCATGTGTAAATTTTCCCACTATAAAAATTCCTGCCGAGAGGACAGATTGCGTAAGCAATACACCGATGGCTGATATAGAGCAAAATAATGGTAGGATTTTTTGAGACTCTACTGCTTTTAAAATTTACTTTGTTCTAATGAAAATGAAATGAAAAAAAAATTTCCATACCAAAGAAATAGCTGTATTTGTTATATTTAATATTGTGCTTAAACTCCTTTAAAATTTTTACTTCTCAGGGTGAAATGTAATTTTTTTATGTCATACTTTCATAGTTGTGTAATGTAAAAGAATATGTGTAGAAATTATACCACTGTCAACTAAATAGGGTCATTTACATAAATTTACTGGTAAAGAGCAATGAATTGGTGTCACTCTTTTATATGTATGTCAGTAAATTGTGTTTATAACAGGTTTTTTTTCCTGGCTTCATTTAAACATATTAATGTCATAAAGTCTCCTGTCAATGCTCTACAACAGTGAGACGTACAGTAATTGCTAAGTCAGGTGAGTAATTATTTCCCAAGATATCTTCCCGTGGAATGATATAGATTAAAACTCTTGTAGGCTGGTTATACCACGTAACAGAACAGCTAGGGGACAAGAATCGTCGCGAGAGTTTGGCCGTCCACTATCTGAAGGAGTCGCTGTCCACAGACAACACCAACGGACAGACCTGGTACCTCCTGGGAAGGTAGAGATTACATCCAATCAGAGGACGGACGCCAAATAATATATCAATAATAAGCATTAAAAGACAAACAGTCCCCTGGAATGGGAAATGTTTTTAACTCCTTATATTATGTCTAGACAAATGTGTGAATTAACAAGCCATTTTCTCTGATGTTATGCTTCAAGCAATAAAACTTGTGAATAATAACACTTATTATTATACAGTCTAATTGGTTTACTGTTTCTAGCAATTATATTCAACAGATCCAATTGATATGTGTAAAACCATAAACCTCTCTAACCAGAGGCTATGTCATAGACTTAGTGTGAAGTGTAATTGTTTTGATGATGTCTGGAATTTTGATTTTTTTAAATTCTTGGCAGGTGTTTTTCTACTCTGGGGAAAGTGCACGATGCCTTTGTATCCTATCGTAATTCCATTGACAAGTCGGAAGCTAGCGCAGACACCTGGTGCTCGATAGGGTAGGTCTTAACAATCACACACTTATTACTATTAACCCTATTTTTGTAGATTTAAAATTAATAGGTTTTTGTACTTATTAAGCTTATTTGTAGAATTGAAATTAAAAGTTTTTTTGTTTTCAAAAATATCAGATGTCACAATTTCAAAAGAAAAACATAGCGAAATACCAGTATTAAATATTGACATTTAAAAAATTTTTATTGGAAATGTTGGCAGATGAAAAAGGCATTTACCTATTGAAAAATATGTATAAATGTCACAAAATGTCTATTTTGATAACAGTTGTTAATGAATTGCATCAGGTGAACTTATGATGTTTAGACCTTTATAAACTGCCTTCAGAATATCAATATTGAATTGTTGCTTTATTTTGTATAGTTCTTTACCAGTTTTACAGTTTGATTGCTGCAGAATTTGATTGTTGTATTTTATAAAATATTTTATCATTTTAATTTCATTATGTAGAATTTGATTTTGTGGAGAATTTATTGTTATACCTTTGTAATTGAAGATTCAGGGGTATATCATTTTTGCCCTGTCTGTCTAGCTGTCTGTCTGTCTTTCTATTTATCTATCTGTCTGTCTGCAAAAGCTTCAACATTGCTCATAACTTTATTTGGGTACCATCAAATTAACCTCTTGACCTTGACTTTGAAGTTTGACACACTTTGACAAAAAAATTTCCAAACTTTAACCTTGGCCATAACTTTTGAACAGTTGGTGCTTTCATACTTCACAAGTGTATTCATTGTGACAAAATCTTTCAGTGGGTCTATATATTTTTGACCGTTTGCCCTTGACCTTAGAGTTTGACCCATCTTTTAAAATTTTTTTGAACAGTTGGGAATAGGGCTTTCATATTTCATTGGTATATTCCTTGTGACAAGATTTTCCTCTAGATACCAACAAATATGACCTTTTGACCATTGACCTATGGAGTTTGACTTTCATTTGAGAAACTTCAATTCTTGCCATAAGCTGCCATACAGGGGCATTAGTGTTTCATAAACACATCACGTTTTGTTAAGTATTGCTCTATTTTGATTTTATTTTCATTTTTTAGAGTACTATACCAGCAGCAGAACCAGCCTATGGATGCTTTACAGGCCTATATTTGTGCCGTACAGTTAGATAAAACCCACACTGCAGCCTGGACAGATCTGGGAATCCTCTACGAGAACTGTGATCAACCCAAGGATGCTTTAGCCTGTTATGTCAATGCCACCCGAAACAAAGGTCAGCATAACATCAGGCCACACTTTTACCCCCCAGAAAACTGAGCTCATGTGATTATGTGAAATATACATGTATATTGTAGTTGAAGTATTGTTCTGTATTTGTCCGTGCATGTTTCCATAGATAAGGGGACAAAAATTAAAACCCATATCAATCCTATAAACGTAGATAACAACACACAAATCAGCAAGCTGGATACATCACAGTTAATATACAATATTACAGATTGTTATCTATTGTATAGTTAATTACGGCCTTTGTAAGGAATGTAAGCTTTCTCTTGATAAGCTGCTTACTCTAACTGTGGTGTACATGTTGTGTATGTGACAAGGCTACAGAGGGGAGATATACTAGCATCATATAACTGGAGATTTCATTATAGGAGGAATTAACTCAAATCTGACCACAAAAATCAAGTACCTTCAGCAGCATTTAGATAGTGTTGCAGTACAGCATCTTCAGAGCAAGTAAGTTTTTACTGCTGTTTCCAAAGGTAAATGATTAGGCTAGCCATTGTTTACAATCAGTTTTGTTTTCTGTTCTAGATATTGATGAGCTGTTCATTTATTCTAGTGTTTTGTAATAAACCTAACTAGTGACTACCCTGTGTATAAGTATAAGTAACCTGGTGTGTGTGTTATTTTTAGACAGAAGAAGTTACCTAGTATCGAGGAAGCTTGGGCCCTGCCCATCCCCGCGGAGCTGACCTCTCGTCAAGGTCAGGGAACAATCCTACAGGTCAGTTAACAATGTATTATTAGAGCCTTCAGATGTACCTGAAGAAAGAGCCTACAGAGTACTGAACATTAACTGATGAACTGTTAGTGGAAATTGTATTTTCCAAGTCAAAATAATTTTAAATTACCTTGATTTTTTTAATACAATCATGTATACATGTATATAAATTTATTATGTATTTCCAGCATCCAATGGGAAAGAATGCCATGCTCCATTCTCAGGCAATGGGAGTTCAACAGAATAACTTGTCACCTGGCAACCCAGGGGTCATACTTCCTGATGACCCCTTGAACAAGAAGAAGAATCTCAAAAGGGTAGGAATCTTTTCCTTCTACACGTATATACAGACTGATTTGATGAAAGTTATTGTGGATTTGTCTGTTTATTTATTATACTTGTACACTTGTAGCCCTCCTCTGAGCCCTTGGAGTTGCCAGCCCCTCCCCCTTTGACCCCCCAGCAGATTCAACTCTTTCACAGCCTGCAACAAAATGAGGTTTAACTAAAACCTATATTTTGAAATAATCTTGTATATTTAAAAGCAGTTCATCTTAAATTGTGAATGTCGTAGTAAATTAAATATGGCAGCACCTGCTATTTAGAAATTGTGTTCGTTATATATGACACTACATGTGTGTAATATTTTAAGGCAAGCCTAAATCCTGGGCAGAGACAACAGCTTCAGAACCTGCACCATCAGATGCTGAGACATCAACAGTACCAGGTAAAGATGCAGCAGCGTGCTGCCGACCCAGGTCAGAGGTCATCAGACATGCTCAACGGCATGCCTTTGTCCACACATATCACGTCATCAGGACTTTTACCTCATGCCAACATTCCAGAAAACACTGCACAATCTCAGGGAGACACAGGAACACCTTTGGCTTCATCAGTCCATCCAGAGAGCACCTCAGAGGCTGGGCTTCCAAAGGACCTCCAGAAATTTGTGACGGATCACTTAAATGAGATAAATGAGACTGATTTGTCAGCCTTGCTGACCTCCTCTAGACATGATCTAGCTACATCAATCGCCGAGGACTTACTGGCACAGTTCACTCAGAGTCAGAGTTCTAGCGTGAAGAAGCAGGAGACTTCAGTGTTAAGTACTCAACAGTTGTCAGAATCTAGTCCACGAGATACCACACCCATCTCCCATGACTCTGTGAAAAATACTAGTCCCAGTAAACATTCCCCACAGACGCCTAGGGAGCCACGAATCGACCCCACCCAGGTAGAATACAGAGTTAAATGTGATAGCGACACCAAGCTTGTTATATCACGGAATATCCCCCGCAGCCACTCACCTCCATCTGCCCCCTTCAACATCTCAATCAACATGAAGGGCAGGGAGGTACTAGCAGCCTGCAAGGGATATGGTAAGTAGGGAAAAACTACTTAAGGGATACAGACTCCATTTCATGAAAAGAAAATTATGAATTTCAGATCATATTTTTAATTGTCAGTTGTTCTCATTTACAGGTAGAAGTGGAATAACAACTAGTATGCTGGGAGACAGGTGCCCTCCTCGACCCCCGTCCCCTCCCTACCCTCTACCTAAGGACAGTCTCAATCCCCCAACACCCAGTGTTTATGTAAGTCAAAGACACATTTAAGATGCCTCTTCATATATATAAAATATATTTATTAATACCATCAAGATTTTTACTGATTTTTCATCTTCTGTTCATCTGATGTGATGATGTTTACCTTTTCAGCTTGAAACCAAGAAAGATGCTTTTTCTATAGAACTTCAGCAGTACTGTTACTCCCAGCCTGTGGTTGTTATTAGGGGACTTGCTGGAGCTTTAAAATTAGGTAGAGTACCTTGACTTTATACATATTCATTTTCCTGTGTGTTTGCCACAGTGTATGTAAAGGGAAATAACTTGTGTTTTTTTTTCAGATTTGGGATTGTTTTCAACCAAGAGCCTGGTGGAGGCCAATGCTGACCATGCAGTAGAAGTGCGAACACAGGTCAATATTTTATCCAACTTTGATTAAAACTAGTAATACTTTGTCAAAAAAATTTTATCCTCTACAGAATCATGGAGAACAAATTAAATCTTTCTGTAATGCAGTAGCAACAAAGGAACCTTAACTATGAATTCTTGAAAAGATATGCTAAATAGCAGTTATCATAAGCTTTAATTGTTCATTAAAAAAATCTTTTGCTTGTCATTTCATCATAAAATAAGTGTAAATAATGTTATTACAGAAACAACAAGCCCCAGATGAGAATCGGGATGTGTATGGTAACCGACTCTGGCGCTGTGACAGCAGTCGAGGCAGGACCACCATAGCTAGATATGCTCAGTATCAAGCCTCCTCATTTCAGGAGTCCCTCAGGGTAATTAGGCTGAGCCTTGTTTTTATATTATTTTAACGTATTCTTATGTAAATCATCAAAGAACTTTCGTAATTATAAGCCAGATTATTCAGGAACCTATCATGGTGTACAATATGATATTTTGTGTTTGATGACTTTTAGGAGGAGAATGAGAAAGCTAAAGGACTTCACAAGGACTCTGACAGTGATTCTAACTCCTCATCAGGAGCCAAGGGGTAAGTCATCAACAGGAAGAAGCTTAACTCTTTACTCCTGTCACAATTTCATGAACTGGTCGTATCCCTAGAGTGTTTGGTTGGATGCCCCTTTTACTGTTTTAGATGAATTGGAGTGCAGTTTAATACTGAACTATTAGGGATTAAAATATTTCATTTATGCTATGTATTAAATGTCATTGTATTCATAATAAAATAAAATTTTCAAATCTCTTTACATAATTTTGATTGTAATTTGCTGTAAATAAAGAATTCAGGTGAAAGCAGGTGTAAATCCCTAAAAAGATATTTTCAATGTGTAAATTTTATTGTAGAAGGAAGAAGAAGACAATTAAGTTTGGTACAAATGTTGATCTTTCTGACGAGAAGAAGTGGAAGCCTCAGTTACAGGAGTTGACAAAGTTACCCGCATTTACAAAGGTCGTATCCGCTAGCAACCTGCTGAGCCATGTCGGTAACACCATTCTAGGGATGAACACTGTACAGCTGTACATGAAGGTTCCTGGGTCAAGGACACCAGGTCAGAGTTCATCTTTATCACTCAGTATATCTGGAAAATAAAAAAAACTACTTAATGATTTTCAGGGTCAAATTTCTATTAAATGTGAAAGATATTTCCATTTAGATCTATCATCTACCCAGAAATGGTTTATACTTGATAGTAATAGTCTGTCATTGAATTGAAATAAGATTACGTATGGTGTCCTTATTTTGAAACGAGGGTTTATTTAAATCATATAGGTCATCAAGAGAACAACAATTTCTGTTCCGTGAACATCAACATAGGCCCTGGGGACTGTGAATGGTTTGCTGTGCCTGAGGCCTACTGGGGGGTTATTCATAACCTCTGTGAAAGGTAATGATCTACTTACACTCAGTTGTTATCAATATTAAGAATCCTTATCAACTGAAGCAAAAAAATAAAAATGAAAAACTCAGTGTGTCAGTGCCAGTGTTCATCTTGTTTTGTATACACTGTATTCAGGAACACTTTGAAACACCTGACTGGTTCATGGTGGCCATTGTTCATGTT
Organism: Saccostrea cuccullata; assembly: GCF_032062105.1. Taxonomy (NCBI): domain Eukaryota; kingdom Metazoa; phylum Mollusca; class Bivalvia; order Ostreida; family Ostreidae; genus Saccostrea; species Saccostrea cuccullata. The sequence goes on along the minus strand of NW_026938677.1, from coordinate 49,109 downwards.
TCTGTACATTTATTATTACAGGAAAAATGTGAACTACCTGACTGGTTCATGGTGGCCATTGTTCATGTCTCTGTACATTTATTATTACAGGAATAATGTGAACTACCTGACTGGTTCATGGTGGCCATTGTTCATGTCTCTGTACATTTATTATTACAGGAATAATGTGAACTACTGTACATTTCTGTACATTTATCATTACAGGAATAATGTGAACTACCTGACTGGTTCATGGTGGCCATTGTTCATGTCTCTGTACATTTATCATTACAGGAATAATGTGAACTACCTGACTGGTTCATGGTGGCCGATGCTGGAGGATCTGTATGAGGAAGACGTCCCAGTGTATCGGTTCATACATGTCTGTGTACATTTATTATTACGGGATTAATGTGAACTAACTGGTGTGGCCATTGTTCATGTCTGTGTATATTTATTATTACAGGAAAAATGTGCATTGGGTGCAAGCAGTTGTAAGTGACCCAGTGTTTGAAATATCAACTTTTCTCCCATTAAATGATTGAGTACTAGTATTTGTTTAATTTTCATATTATTGCAGACATAAATTAGTTACGGATGAAAACTTAAATATTCATTGATATTTGATTGTTATTAATAGGGCTGGTGTAACAACATTGCCTGGAATGTGGGCCCCGTGAATGCTCGTCAGTTTCAGCTGGCCTTAGAACGCTATGAGTGGAATAAACTCCAGAGCTATAAATCCATAGTTCCCATGGTGCATCTGGCCTGGAACATTGCCAGGAATTTAAATGTTTCAGAGCCCAAGTTCTTTGAACAAGTAAAGTGAGTCTGAAGTTGTCATATTCACACAATACATACATTTAACATCATTCATGGAATACTTATTTTCTATGCCTTCTAGAGAATGATTTCAGTGTCTTTTCTACAGACACTATGATTTCAAGTATACTTCTCAGGCCATTATTTTTAGAAAATATCTCAAAAAGAATGCTAATTCTCATTAATTGATATTTTTGTTCCTTTTTGTAGGTCTTGCCTTATGCGCTCCTTAAGACAAATTCGTTTCACGTTGGACTTTGTTGAGGATCTAGGGCTAGAGGTTAAATGGCACGGCCGAGGCGAGAACGAAGCTGCCCACTACTGCAACGACTGTGAGGTAATACACATATAGTAAACATGTATAGTTCAATGTCAGTTTCAATAATACTGGGTAATATTTATACCATTAAGCCCTCCTGCTTTACTTCAGAAATGTCACTTGCAGAATTAGGGGTTCTTTATAAAGTTTGTCTCTTTGTCTGGAAAGAAAATTATAAGCTTTATTCTAACCATTTAAAATCATAATTCTTTATTACATTTTATCCTAATGTGAAGTCGAGGTATGTTATAACATATTTTATTTATTGCTGTACAGGTGGAAGTGTTTGACATCCTGTTTGTCCAGGAACAGGACAAGAAGTTCATTGTATACTGCCAGGACTGTGCCAGGAAGATCCACCCCCGACTGGAGGGATTTGTCATCCTAAAGCAGTACCACACCTCTAATCTGTGTGAAATCTTTGATCGCTTCCAACTGGCACATCATGTGAGTCATGGAATAATATATAATAATTGTATAGGCTTAAAATCTAGGGTTCATTGGCTTCATGATAGAGTCTTTAAAATGGCAGGATCAGTTTTTATATGTTTTAAAATGTAATGTTAGTATAAAAGTTAATAAAATGAAATGTGTTTCAATTAATGCAATATTTTCTTATCTTCCAGGTGCCAACCAGTTGAGGAAAAGTATTCTATAGCTGAAATAGAGACAGTTAATGTTTTGGATACCCACCAAAAAGGGAGAGAATTCCGCCAGTAATGACAAAATATCATGTCTATGCAAGCCAAAATACCACCTCAATAAGATCTCAATGGATTTATTCCACACATTCGCCACAAAGCTGGGATTTACACAATGCTCATTCAAGTGTCTTAATTTATACACATGTACTATACATTTTGATACCAAAGGTTTATTTAGAAGAAAAGCACATATATATTTATTTTGAAAAAAGTGTTCTACTTAGCCCACCCTTGCATGTGGATGTGGACTCTTCCAGATGGAAGGAATTAATTGAACATTGTTTGAATCAGTATATGATAGGGGTGTTCAGGTTAAGATTTACATGTGACTTATCTCATTATCATTCAACATAAGAGAAAATGATGCATGTCATAGTGGTTTTACCCATCATTTTATTTCCATAAGATGGGCTTGCTGTGTTGAAAATATCACCCTTCATTGTTGTGCTTGAGCAGTTAAGAGAATAAATGAGCAAGAAGAGATCAAATGGTCCAAATTTAAATATGTAAATGTGTGATAAAGTAATAGGTGGAAGATTGCAGCTCCATTATATGATAGACTTATGTGTAAGGTGACATTTGATTGGCTGATAGATATATTGGAAGAGCAGTTTTGAGTACCAGTTTCTGATTGGACACTGATACAGTCAGTGAAATCTTGTGATTGTGTATAAATGACAGTGCTTCATTGACTATTATATCAGAGTGTCGGTAGCAAGCAAATCTCAGGGAAAACACAATCCACATGTCCATACACTGACTATAGTTACTGAGGATGGCCTGGGCTGATAGAGGCTCAGAATGCGTTTTTTTTTCTTTGTTTCTCAGCTTCTGTATATATTTATGAATTGCTGCGTTAAAAGATTTAGGTAGAGTTCTTTTTGTGTACTATTATCTATCAAAAGACCAGGAATCAATAGCCAATAGTCATTTGGAATTTATTGATGCAAAGAGTCGATGTACTTTATATAATTCAATGGTAACAAATATAGGATTGCTTTCAAATAATTTTTTTCCTGTGGATTACTGCCCTTGAGTCTGCTGTTCATGTGACTGAGGTGTGATTCATTGAAATGTACATGTAAGGACTTATTACATTGTTTATTAATATTAAAGAAGAAATAAATCCATAGAAATTAGAAACAATGCTGACTTCTCTCATTGAACAAACATTGATACATGTACCATTTTTTGTGATCTCAGATACATATATAGCGTTCATTATTCATATTAATTATTTTGAATATTGTTGTACATACATACGCACAATATTTTAAAAGGACTACTAGAGATTCTTTGCTATGGAATTTGTTTGTTGGAGTATTTAGTTCTACAATGAATTTTTTTCTGTCATGTGCAGTGTTTCGCCTTTAATGGTGAGAAATTTTCTCGTTTGATTTAGTGATTATTTAGCCAGTTTGATTTAACCCCTCCCCTTTATGATTCAGTGATTATTTGTAATGTCATTGTGAATTGCTCTTTTTTCCTACAAGTTGTGATGATTCTTACTTTAATAACTTACATAATTGATTCTAGTGCTGTGAAGATTTTTCAAAAGTAAATTTGAAATACTGCGTCTTGATTTTTATCTTTTTTAAGTGTATTTTTGCTCATTCTGTAAATGTTTATTAAAAGCTGGAACGCATGTTTTAGATATTTTTTAATTAGAGTATGTAGATATAAAGTAGATATTTGTAGTTTAAAAGTGTGCACCACTACAGTTTTCTTGACGGGTGAAGCACTTATTCATTTTGAATTGTTATTCTTATAAAGTACAGTGTATCAATTTTTCCAAAAAAAATTTTGGCTGTTGATTATTTGAAATTAATGATGGATGTGAAATGAGGACCCATTAGCATTGATCGATAGCCTACTCTTTCACCTGTCAAATATTTAGAAAAACTGAAATCTGGTGTGCTCCTTTTGAATTACTTTTCAAGTTGAAAGAATTTGAAAGGAGTTTGTATCATTTACATGCTGACTATTGAGTCAGAGAAGCACTGATCTCAAATCTCTGTGTTATATCTGATATTGTACAGTATATAAAGTTATGTCTGCAATTGTAATATTATTTATTTTTGTAACCTTATGCATACTCTCGACATATTTTGCAAATGGTACATGAAATACATGTACAGTAAAGGGATTTACGCTTGTTGCTATGTAAATTGTGAATAACCCATCAAAAGAAAATGCTTGAAATCCTTAAAATGTACCTCAGTAATTTTATTTAAGATAGGCTGGTTTTCCCTAATTTATTTTTAGATCCTGGAAACTTAGAATATTAAGTGCTAACCAATGCATCACCTAACTGACCTCATCCTATTATTATTCATTTGCTCTTTTTATATTATTCATTGGGTGATTTGAGAGTCTGTCTAAATATATTTATTGTGTTGCAATAAAACACTGTCATACTACACTTTGTTGTTTTCTTCAAATAAGCAGTGCTCAAATGAAGAGTAAATATACCAATATATTGTAAGTATACAAGGTGCATTTTCTTGTAGTATCAAAGGGATTTGGTGGAAATAACATCAATTTTTCTCCATTTTCAATTTACATTACCGGTACTTATTATGAAGTAAAGATAGTCTGACCTTAATGAATGTTAATTTAAGGGAGGCAAACTTCCACACTAAACTACATCTAGATATGTTGTTACCCAAGATGCAGCATTTACACAGTTTTGGTCTGATAGGGCTAGCAGTTACTTGGGAATGGACTGTATCATGACTTTAAACCATTCAATTATCCAGCATCTGGAGCCAGTTCAGTAGTGTGCATCCTTAGATGTATCATCCATACACATGGAGCTTATAGTTACTTTAGAATGAACTTGCTCCAAGAACTTTAAAATGGTCAATGATTTGGGAAATGCAAGTAAAATTCAGCAGTCAAGTCAAGTAGTGTGTATCTTTACATGTATTTTCCTTGCAAGTTTGGTCAAAACAAGCATACAGTTTGGCTGTACTTGGAAATGAGATTTGCTAAATAAACATTAACTTGGTCATTGCAGTATCTTAAACCTTGACTTAGTACAATAAAACATCCTTGAAGTATGGTCCATTCATCTCTGATTAAAAAAAGATACAGGCCTGGGGACCATAAAACTTAGATGAGCTCACTTTTGATCTCAGTCTCACTTTTCCACTATATATATTCCTTTGGAAAAAGTGAGACTGAGATCAAAAGTGAGCTGGTGTAAGTTTTATGCCCCCCAGGCCACAAGCTCAAGGAAAAAGAAATCTCCAAAAATCTTAACCTGGAACACTGACACTGATGCCAAGAGTATTAATTAAAGGGCCAAACCAAAACTTAAATGAAGTGAGTAAAGGACACATAAAATGCTTTATTTTTTTTCAAGTATTGAAGTCTAAAATATCTATAACTTTAAAAAACACATATACCTGTAAATGGTGACAATTCAGTAACAAAGGGTATTGGGCTAGTATTAAACATGAGATCTTTTTAACATCTTAAAATATTGTAAACCAACTTTCATTTACGACAACTTTATTTGGAGAGTTATTGGGGGTAAACTAGTTCGTGATAATTAATTTTCGCAATCAAGCCTTATTTGATCTGTTGTTAACAGACAAAAAGACTGAAGACCGGTTTGCGGCGAGAAATATTCGCGATGACGAGGCTTTCGCGAACCTCACAAAAGTTTCTCGCATGTGAATAAAAGTTGGTTTACAGTATTAGTAAATCTTTTAAATTTTGGAAAACTATCAACATTAAAGTAATTGAGAGATAAAAAAGAACTGAACCATTTAATATATTTCTGATGCAATTACCGCACCTGTCCTTCCCATAACCTTTTCAATGCTAGTGAGTATTCTGATAGCACAGAAGTGGATTTAATTCTGAAAGGTGTATGGTCACGGATGAATTATTGAATGCCAAGTAATGCACTAAACTTAACTGAGCTGAGTTCAAGACAAATGCTATACATGTATATCCAGTTTTAATATGTACTTTACATGAAGCAGTACACGTAGCATTTTGAAAATTATATGAAGACAGATGAACACTTTTAAACATCTGTAAGTTCTTTGGTCCAATCACAAATAAAATTCTTGATTTTTATGTATCAACATGTAGATGAAAAATAGAAAACTAAAGTTCAACTGCTCTTGGTAATTTCATCTCATCAACTGCCAAATAAAACATCAAGTTATATAAATATCTTCAGAAAGTTGGTGTTAACATGTCAGATATGGGTAAACAAGAGGCCCATGGGCCACATCGCTCACCTGAGAAGCTTTGACCATAATCTGTTCTTTACCAGATTTACCTTGTTATACATAATGCATCCCCACCCTACCCCACTGATCATAATTTAGACATTTTGAAATCTACACTACCCCATGAACTTTCCATGGGCACATATGTTTCAGCTTTTTTGGCCCAGTGGTTCCTGAGAAGAAGATTTTCAAAGATTTTTCCTATATATTTCTATGTAAAACTTTGATTCCCTATAATGGCCCCACCCTTCCCCCGGGGGTCATGATTCCTACAATTTAGAATTTACACTACCCAAGAATGCTTCCACATAAGCTTCACTTTTTCTGGCCCAGTGGTTCTTGAGAAGAAGATTTTCAAAGATTTTTCCTATATATTTCTATATAAAACTTTGATTCCCCATTGTGGCCCCGCCCTTCCCCCGGGGGTCATGATTTGAACAATTTAGAATCTACATTATACCAGGATGCTTCCACATAAGTTTCAGCTTTTCTGGCCCAGTGGTTCCTGAGAAGAAGATTTTCAAAGATTTTTCCTATATATTTCTATGTAAAACTTTGATTCCCCATTGTGGCCCCGCCCTTCCCCCAGGGGTCATGATGTGAACAATTTAGAATCTACATTATACCAGGATGCTTCCACATAAGTTTCAGCTTTTCTGGTCCAGTGGTTCTTGAGAAGAAGATTTTCAAAGATTTTTCCTATATCTTTCTATGTAAAACTTTGATACCCCATTGTGGCCCCGTCCTTCCCCCGGGGGTCATGATTTGAACAATTTAGAATCTACACTATACCAGGATGCTTCCACATAAGTTTCAGCTTTTCTGGCCCAGTGGTTCTTGAGAAGAAGATTTTCAAAGATTTTTCCTATATATTTCAATATAAAATTTGATTCCCCATTGTGGCCCCGCTCTTCCCTCGGGGGTCATGATTTGAACAATTTAGAATCTACATTATACCAGGATGCTTCCACACAAGTTTCAGCTTTTCTGGCCCAGTGGTTCTTGAAAAGAAGATTTTCAAAGAACTTTCCAATATATTTCTATGTAAAACTTTGATTCCTCATTGTGGCCCAGCCCTTCCCCCAGGGGTCATGATGTGAACAATTTAGAATCTACACTATACCAGGATGCTTCCAAATAAGTTTCAGCTTTTCTGGCCCAGTGGTTCTTGAGAAGAAGATTTTCAAAGATTTTTCCTATATATTTCTATATAAAACTTTGATTCCCCATTGTGGCCCCGCCCTTCCCCCGGGGGTCATGATTTGAACAATTTAAAATCTACACTACCCCAGGATGCTTCCACATGAGTTTCAGCTTTACTGGCCCAGTGGTTCTTGAGAAGAAGATTTTTTAATGACCCAACCCTATTTTTGTCTCTTCTTGATTATCTCCCCTTGCGAGGGGATATGTCCCTTCATTTTAACAATTTAGATTCCCCTTCACCAAAGGATGCTTTGTACCAAGTTTGGTCAAAATTGGCCCAGTGGTTCTTGAGAAGAAGTCGAAAATGTGAAAAGTTTACAGACGGACAGACAGACAGACAGACAGACGGACAGCTAGACGGACGGACAGACAGACGGACGGACGACGGACAAAATGTGATCAGAAAAGCTCACTTGAGCCTTCGGCTCAGGTGAGCTAAAAAGTAAACCGCTAGTAAAAATGCACACATACTGTGTATATACATGTATATATACAATATGATTCAAGAAAACTCACATTAAAAGCATTAATTAATTGCATTTATTCTGGACTACCTTACAAACAAATCATTACTATATAAAAGTTATTATCGAATTACACATCTGAAATAACAATTAAGCCAACAAATGAAATTAATCTTTAACAATTCAATATGCTGTTTACAACCATACCATGTCTACATTTCAAAATAATAAAGCACATCATGCAATGCATTTGTTGAACACAATTAACTTTTGGTTGTTATAAGGGAGTAGCTTACAAAAGAGGCATAAAAATGTGAATCCACTTGAATTTTCCAGTTCACCCATATCAGACCTGCCTACTTAAAAACAATTGTCATCCATAGTTTTCTATGAAAATTTCCAATATTGATTTGACTTTTATGCAGATTGTCCGCTTTTAATGCTAAATTTATGAGTGAATTTACATTAAACTCAACATTGTGCTCGGAGTACATTCCTTAATACATGTACAATACTCAACACAGACATGATGATATGCTGGCTATGGGCTACACAAGGAGAAATCCATGGTATTACCAGCTTGTCAGATCACTTCTTATGATATAAATGCTTAAGAAACCCCAGAATACAATTGAGAATTGTATTTCAGTACTTAATATATAGATGATTTTTTATCACCCAAGAGTTTTACTGCTTCATTTTTCTAAAAAAACCTTAAAACTGAAAAAGTTTGAAACTCCAAAATTTAGAAGAGTTGGCATTTTTTTTATTAAAATTGTGGAGCGTAATTGGGGAGTCATATACCATAAAAAAATTTGAGTAAATCAAGAGAGTTGCAGTAATGATGGAAAACTCAGAAATAGACCTTTTTAGACCTGAATTTTAACAAAACGGAACTATTGGAGGCACTCCTTCACTTTAACACCAGATTTCCAAATTTGAGAACATTTGTTTGTGTATTTGAAAATATTTCTCATAAAAATGCTCTTAAAAAATCCAACAAAATACAAATTTATGGTAAATGTTTATGAATGATAAAATTACAGGGGTGATTTTATACAAGGATGTCAAAAATAACATAGAATGCTGCCAGTATGCCATATATGTACATAAACATAGTAATTCCGTATCTTAGGATCAATGACGAATCACTGTGTTGGTCAAATAATATGCACATTTCAATGTTATGACATGTATCCAACCATCTAACACATTTCTGCATAAATGGACCCCCTCTCTTTGGAGAATAAATGGACCCCCTCTCTTTGGAGAAGTGTTAATGTTCTGTCGGCTTCTGTTCAGAATTGAGGCAGGTTTATTTACATCACTGATCAGCATCAGCAAACTGGTCATGCTCCATTGGATCTGGATTTCCTTCGTTACCTGGCAAAAAAAAAGGAGAAAGAATACAGTATAACAGGCTTAAAGCCAAAACGCTTATAATGAACTGATGCCTTTAGCGAAATGATTTTTATTCCCCTGCCAACGCTTTAATATTTATTGTGAAATTTATAAATACTTGTATAGGTAATTACACCTTCAACAAAGATAAATAGCCAATTCCTGATATGGTACATGACCTTTGTTTTATGAGTGTTTCACTGTATATTTATATTCAACAAAACCCAAATATGTTATCATGTACGAAACAGACAAAGTAACATACAGTTTAATCAAGGACAAATGTAACTAAAAAGAAATAATTCATTTGGTTATAAAGATCTTGATCTGAATAGCATTAGAGTTGTGATTGCTCTGACCGTTGGTGTTTTGGTGAGTTCCTCCGTCCCCCTGTCCGTTAATCAGTAAGTTCTCCAGATGTTGTAACGTTCTCTGTCCCTCCATTGTCAGGTGCTGCTCCCCCTCCTCCCCCTCATAATAATTGGCATCGTACTCTGAAAAGTAAAAGTATTGAAACCTATCAATTAATTTTTCAAATGATTTATTACCGAATATTATACTGAGTATCTGAAGTCTAAACAAATGATTAGAATACCGTATAACGGATATTTTTTTACGTGCTGCTAATTTTTACGAGTTTTATAAATTCGTAAAATTTAAACGCCTAAAATTTCACAGAAGTAAAAAATGCTTCGCCTAAATTTTCAACATCGTATTACATGTACATGCATGTATGTGAGTATTTCAATGTTATTACGGCCATTTAGTTAAATAAGCACCTGGAGGGTATAGAATTAGTACTGACAACTGTTGTTATTTTTGGGGACTTTTTAATTGATCATCAATTAGGATCAAACAATTAAATCTCAGTGCACAAATTATACAAACATCAATTACCTGGTTACTCTTACAGGACGCATATATCCGATAATGGCTTAATTATTATAGACTGAACTCTTCAAATTATATCTGTTTTTCAAGAATTGAACCCTTTCTTTTTTTTATTTTGCTTCCAATAAAAACTTCGACATTTTACAGTTTTAGCACACTGTAATCCGTGTAACATGTAATTCTGTCAACTTAATCATGAAGGTTTGAGTTATCTCTCTTTGTTTCCACTAAAATGGCACGTGGTGCACAACAATAATTATACTAGACATGTGAATTAATAAAAACAGAATAAATGCAGGGCATGTGAAATATAAAGGTATTTAAATGAATAAACATATCATCATTTCATGAATCGACACTCGTTATCACAGGAACAATTTCGTTTTTATTTTACATTGATCTGGAATTTCACCTCTGGTGATTTTAATTTTTACGGACTTGCTCAATTCATAAAAAATTAAATCACCCTATTTCAACCGAAATTCGTAAAAATTTACAGCAGTACAAATTACCCGTTACATGGTATGTTTAGCTAATGAGTGTGTGATTTTTGTATTTACAAATTCATTACATGTATAACACGGACTAAATTTCTCAATCACTGTAGTATGTCTTTCCGAGATTTGAAATCCATCACTTGGTCAAAGCAACAATCAGAATACCTACCTTCTGCTTCAGAGTCAGTGTCTTGTTCATCTGGATGTAAGGCCTGGCAGTCAGACATAGCATTGAACATGGCATCCACTGTAAAAAAAAAAAAATTATATCAAAAACAGCCACCCAAAACACCATTATACTTCACATATACCATATACTTTTATTATCACCATTGCAAAAATTCATTCATAAATTTATAAGTCTTGACAAAAAAATCAATCATAAAAGGGAAAAAAAAATACAATTTAACAAAGAGGATTGTAATTTTTTTTTAATGGAAATACATCAAATACTTGAAATCTTTCACTAACTTATAAGTCAATAAAGATGGCTGCAGGAGCATACAGGAATAAGCCAAGGAAGTCAATAGGAAAGGATGTAGGAGCATACAGGAACAAGTCAAGTAAGTCAATAGGAAAGGCTGTAGGAGCATACAGGAACAAGTCAAGTAAGTCAATAGGAAAGGCTGTAGGAGCAGTTGTAGGAATAAGTCAAGGAAGTCAATAGGAAAGGCTGCAGGAGCATACAGGAATAAGTCAAGTAAGTCAATAGGAAAGGCTGTAGGAGCAAGGGGTTAGAGTCAAAGGAATCTTTGAGGGTTATTTTAATACAATTTTTTCATATTTTAGAAATTAATTTTTTGCATCAGTTACATCAAAAATAGTCTAAAAATATCCATTTTTTAGCTTGAATCATCTGTTCTTTAAAGTAAATAACTCAATGACTTTTGCTTCATCAATGTCACTTTTTATACTTTTCTCTCCATTATCAAACCATGTTCACCACTTAGGGAAGTCTATCAGCTGTCTTTGTTTATTTACTTACAAGAGCCCTTGTCAGCTGGGACAAATCGGACCTCTGTTGTGGGCGTGTCCCCCTCATAGGGCCCCACCACTTCCTCCTCAGACGAGGATCTCTGACCACACTCTGTGTCTTCTACAAAGTATAAACCACAATATTTACATTTCCAATGTCTTTGTCCGAGATAAAATTACAAATTGTAAATGTACTTTATTTCCCCATCAATGAATTGGCGCAATTAAAAAAAAAACACATGCAGGGCGGAACAAACAGCTATACAAAAGCAGGGCTTGGAGCATGTGGATTGGCCGAATCAAAGCATGTAAATATAAGGAATAACTGTCAGATTTTTCAATTTCATGATGATGATCAATCGATTGGCTTGCATGATAATTTAATGCATAAACGCCTTCAGCGTTTATGCAAATTATCCCGCAACCCAGTTGATTGATCACATCATGAAGTCGAAAAATAAGACAGTTACTCCTTAAATACAGCATCATCAGAGGAACTCAGTCTTCCTTCATTCACCAACACTCTCTACCAATGGCTCACGTATTCACCTTTGACATTGGTTCATAAATTCCCCCCATCATTGGTTCATAAATTACGACCCCTGTTTTTGGTTCATACATTCCCTCTGTCATTGGTTCATACATCCCCCTCTGTAAATAGTTCATACATCCCTCTTTGTCACTGGTTCATACATCCCCCTCTGTCATTGGTTCATAAATCCCCTCTGTCAATGGTTTATACATCCCCCTTTGTCATTGGTTCATACATTCCCCTCTGTCATTGGTTTATACATCCCCCTTTGTCATTGGTTCATATATTCCCATTTGTCATTGGTTCATACATACCCTTTTGTCACTAATTAATACATTCCCCTCTGTCAATGGTTCACACTTTTCCCTCTGTCATTGGTTCATACATTCCCCCTCTGTCATTGGTTCATTATTCCCTGAGTCACTGGTTCATACAGAACAATCATCTTACAGATTTTTATATTGGCTTTTATTCAATTCAATAATAATTTGCTCAATTTCAACAAAATGAAGAATACATGTATTTGTTTTAGACAAAATATTACTAATTTATTTTATCATCCATTACCCTTAAAGAGTTGAATGATCAAAACCGCACAGTTAGCTTAATCAACTTTTCCTAGACAGCAATTATTTGTGGGTATACCGTACAAGTAGAATTTTTAGCGAGGATTTAATTTTGGCATTATTAGCAAGGGTTCCGAGATCGCTTACGTATTATTTGTAATAGCTTCTTCAGTGTGCATTTAAAAATCGCTAATATAACATCTCGCTAAAAATAAATTACCGGTTTTTAAAGACAAATCGCTAAATTTGCGTCTCGCTAAAATTTCCACTTATACTGTATAACATTATGACAGAGCTTTCTACCTGTTAGTTTACCATCCACCATTAAATACAGACACTCCTGTGAAAAAGCTGTCAGGTCTCGGGAGACAGCGTGGAGACTGATAGCTGGATACTGAAGGGAAAATCCCTGTCCACTACTCGTCCTCCACGTCAACAAACTAAAAATAGCAACAGGTATGTAAGCATCAAAATCTCTTCCACATCAAAAATACATTATCACTATACATTGGAATAACTGAGCTAAGGGCTAAATTTGAATGAACTATTTTGAACTACATGTATTACTGGTACATGATTATTTGAAAAATCATATATTATGTTTTCGCTTTCCCAAATGTCTACGCATGGAACATTTTTTTTTATATATATTTTGATAAACCCAGAGACTGAAAAGATCTGTAAACAGTCTATTCATATTGTATGTAATTATATGTAGTTATAACTAAAAATTATTATTCGATAAAATTATCTAAATGGTCAAATGGAAGATAAAATAAAGAAAACAATCCAGCTGGTCATCATTTCAGATAATGGGAAAATAAAGCCAATATCTTTCCTTTAATCTATAGATGCTTTACAACACTAAAGAACTGGGGATGCAAGACAACACAAAAGAACAGGGGATGCTGGACAACACTAAACAACAGGGGATGCTGGACAACACTAAACAACAGGGGATGCTGGACAACACTAAACAACAGGGGATGCTGGACAACACTAAACAACAGGGGATGACTGACAACTCTAAAGAACAGGGGATGCTGGACAACACTAAACAACAGGGGATGCTGGACAACACTAAACAACAGGGGATGCTAGACAACACTAAACAACAGGGGATGCTGGACAACACTAAACAACAGGGGATGCTAGACAGCACTAAACAACAGGGGAAGCTAGACAACACTAAAGAACAGGGGATGCTGGACAACACTAAACAACAGGGGATGATGGACAACACTAAAAAAACAGGGGATGATGGACAACACTAAACAACAGGGGATGCTAGACAACACTAAACAACAGGGGATGCTAGACAATAATGGAGAACAGGGGATGCTAGACCACACTGGAGAACAGGGGATGCTTCACAACACTGAAGAAGAGGGGATGCTAGACAACACTAAACAACAGGGGATGCTTCACAACACCGAAGAACAGGCAAAAATAAAGACCTGCTGGGATAACCATTATATTTCAAAACCAAGATATATTGGGTTTATGGTCTTTGCAGATATTGCTATCAACTAAATTTACGATACAGAGGAATATGAATAGCAAGTTTAGTTATTATACATATCCAGCTATATATATGTATTTAATTTTTGTGAAAATGACTATCGAGAAAATTAACACATCCATTGGGAAAGAAGGTGCCTTTTTTGAATTGGGAATGGGGCCCTTGAACCGCCCCAATAATGGCCAATTATAAACAATCGAGAGTCCTATGATGAAGGAGCCCCCCCCCCCCCCCAACACCACTCACAAACATACACACAGATCATATAAATTTTGCAGGAAAATTAGAAAGGTGGTCAGCATTCCTGTGTTTTTTTGACAACATATTTGTGTAAAGAATTTTTTTACATGTATGATTTGAAAAGCAGCTCACTTAAAAATTGTGAGACATGCAGACGGACAGACAGCTAGACGCCGGAAAAAATTGGATCAGAAAACCCAACTTGAGCTTTCGGCTCCTGTAAGCTTAAAAGTGCACGATTCGACAATTTTCTTTGGTGAGCAAATTCGAACTTCTCTAGTCTAGACCAGATAACAAACAAGTTTACCTTTCAGTTACGTATAATGACCCACTTCCCAGACTCTTATCATCAACAAATGCAACAGTTTCATCTTGAACGTGTCGAACGCCTCCTGTTGGTATATTGATAGCTGTCAGAATCATTTTTACAGTTTTTCACAAAAATATTTATCTTTCAGTTCCAACACACATCATGCACATGGCAGGCAATTTCGTCTACCATACGTACGGGGTTTCCCGTTTTTATTTGAGCCAATCAAATTTGTCGACATATTTTTCACAAGGCGGAATAATATGCAAGACTTACTGTAAATTTATTAAAGACATATTCTTAAATTTATTATATTTACTGGATTCAGTGTTTAAATTAGAATTTTTTCTGTAGTTAAATTTCAAAAATTATTTAATTTTCCCCAGATATGCTATCGTCTACACATCCCAGCCCTGCTGTATCCGGTAGTAATGCGGCTTCTATCTGTCAATACTCAAAGTTCACTGGAACAGGGGTCGTTTGATCAATTTTATCCATCACATAAAGAATTCTATGCCGCCGTCTGAACGATTGAATTCTTTAAATCGCAGTAAATAATAAGGTAGGTAAGTGAGTGTATGGTTCACTGATTTTGTTTGCATAAGATAATCTAAAACATAATGAAAAACTCGGTCTGCTGTACTAAATATTGAAGTGAGGTGTCTACTCGTCACCGACCGTGTTCACACACACATATAATAGTACATGTCCTGTAATATTCTGATTGTTTGAATGGGCTAAAACAGTTAATTATTCCTCTTTAATTATTATATCCTCAATATTTATATCGGATTAATAACGTATCAAGTTTCAGAATTTTTTCTTCTCAAGCAGGACCAAATATTGACAAAATACTTTAGATCTAATGATCAGGCCTATGCTATAATGTATCTGTATCTGTATATATACGTCGAAGTGACCAATACTGGCTTTTCTACGACGGTGAGAGAGCGCGTGTCGGACTTATTGACACAAGCTGTCGAGGGCGGTCTTGAAGGCCTCGACAGACTTAGCGCAAACTATATTGTCCTCCAGTTGGTTCCATTTGATGACTGTGTCCACAAAGAATGATGAGCGGTATTGGTTAGTTTTCGTAGATGTTGTTTCGAGACACTTGCTGTTATTTTTGACTTGAGATGAAAGAATGTTTGTATTTTCACAATTATCGAATGTTTTTAATTTAATTTGGCGTCTAGGCTTAGCTTTTTGAATGAAATTGTGAGTTGGTAGCCCTGGCACCAACCCCTCAACCACCTTATAGAGCATAATATTTTATGCAACACCCAATTTAATGATGATTACACCCCAGAACAAATTTTTCTTGGTTTTTACAGTGAAATCACCTTGTCCTGGGTGAATTCATACAGCTTAGTCAGTCGGTCGATACAAGATTTAACCTCAGCATCCTGGTCATTTTCTGACTTGTCTTTATCTGCAAATATGCCAATATGTGTATATTATATAGTAAAACCGGCTTATGAATTATGATACAGTTCCGGCCACAGAATATTTTGCTTCGCTAAAAGCAAATAATTAATCATATCTGTTAGGTTTAAAGTATATTTTAAAGTGAATGAAAATCACTCTGCAATGTGTCCTTTCTAAAACTGACAAAGTAAAATAGAAGGTGCACAATGGCACTATGTAACAAAGATTCTGTGAAAGTCTCATTGAATTTCATTCAGTGGTATAGGACGAGTTGCAGATAAGAGATGGGTATCCCAAAGTGTACCAGACGAACGGACATACAGCTAGATGGACAGACATCCCAATCATTAACCCCCCCCCCCCCCCACACACACACCTCTTTTCAAGTAAGGGATATATAATAATATGTTGGAGTGAGTTGGAAATACTTAGAAAGGCATGGTATCGGGTTAGTTCGCCCGATCTACCTGTTCGCATTTATTTCCCTTACGAACTTGTATTTTTTTTTTTTTCCCTCAAATTTTGATAAGAAGAACAATGTTTATTTAGTCTTAATTAATCTTTGATTTGATTCTTATGTTTTTTGAATGACTTAGTGTTCTTTATAATTAATGAGATGATTAATATGATTAAATATCAATGTTAATTAGGTGGATACATACATGTTATTTTTACGAATTGCGCTATGTTTTGAAAACAAAAGACTGAGACGTTAATAGGTCCATTATAGAACTGATCAGCGGATGTTGAAGGGATTACCTTTGAAGAATCTCCCTTTGATCTCAGTGTACAAATAATTAGGAAAGAAGTTCATTAAATTTTATTCTACATTAAATAAGGGTGAGCGGACCCTGTGCAAAAAAGTTTTAGGGCGAACGAACATACAACCGAAAGGCATGCATCAATAGCAGATTGAGATAATGTATGAAACTAATGACAGAGGGAATATCAGATATATCATTTATGAAACAAAGCAATCTTTAATTTATAACCAGTAGATAATTTACAAATCAAAACCTTTATCATGTTTATGTAAATTATAAAATAAAAAAAACATGGATAACCAAATGTACATAGTTCATAGTTAAATATAAATAAACAATTCTGCTGGTACATGTATTCACCCCCTCTTTTTTTTTTTTTTAAAAAAGATTTGACCCCCCCCCCCCCCACACACACACACACACACACACACCCTATTCTCTTGCATTTGAAACTTGTAATGATAAGAGTTGCTTGCAACAAAAAAGGAAGTACTAATCAGACATTGCACATCGTGATACATAAGTACATATTCTGTCACTAGAAGATCCTGTTGTCTGGTCAGCTACAGATTCAGGACGTTCATATTTAGTTTGTAGATACTTTTACAAATTATAGTACTACTCACATAATTTGTATCTATTTGAAATTAAAGAAGGATAAGGCAGGGGAAAGGGAATTAAGTTGGAAAGAGGGAACGACTGGATAAGTGCATGGTTTTATGTGACTGAGAATTCATCTGGAGGTAGTTTTTTTCTTTGTCAGAATTTTGGATATATTGATTAATATTGAAATTGTTTAGATAGACCTCAACAGGGTTTTAACAAGGTTTTGTCCTCAGTCATATCAGTCAAGGTTTTGTAACAGGTTCAGCATTACAAGACTGCTGGTCAACAGTTGATGATGTACATCAGGGAAGTAGACTTTTATCTAGTATTTTCAACAACATGTAATCAGGAAGGGGAAGTTGGGGAAACACATCATTGTCTTCTTTTGAATTGGAAATGTTTGTCTGACTGTTTCATATGAATGTTCATATGTAGTGTTTCCTTAAATTTAAATCCTGTTTGTATTAAGAAATAATGCATGTTATTGACATATGGATTTAAAATTTCCTTGTACTTTGTGTATAACTTTTGTCATTCACTGACAAAGGTATTTTATAAGTATATATACATATTGTTGTTGTTCATATACTAATACATTAAAGTTATTTATTCTTTATGTTAAGATTTATTGCAATGAGCTGAAGTGAAATTTTTGTAGTGAATTTTGTAAAATGTTGATCAGAGGCAGATAAAGTTAATGTTTTAAGCTCACATGAGCAAAGATTCATTTAGTGAGATTTTCTCAGGCCATCTTAAAATATAAATGTTTGTTTTCCCTCTGCTGAGTGTAAAAAAAAAAAAATGGGTAGGTAGGTAGTTGGGAAAGTTTTTTTTCCTAGAAATGTCTACATACTAATTTAAATATTGACAGGATGAGAAAATCTAGGAAAAATAAGAAGAAATCATCATTTCCTGTAGGTTAAAAAAAAATTGAGTTTTTTTAGGCAGTCGGTCGGAAGAAGGCAAACAATTTTTTGATGATGGCTGCATAAAGGGTATCTGTCATCTTCTGTCCCTCATCTGTAAACTGCTCACATTTTCTTTTGAGCAATTTCAACCAAACTCGGGATAATGTTGAGCTTGAGCTTGATCATCGTTTGTGTTAATTGCAGACTGTTAAAATGGATCATTTAGAAGTAAGACAAGAAGCATCTCCTTTGAGTTGGTCTATAGTATTAAAATTGAATTGAGTATAGCATGTTAAAGCAGAATAACTAAGCTTATGTTTGGTGATGGTGGAAGGAGATAATTCAAATTGATTTTGCAACAAGTACAAGCTTGTCATAGTTTATAGGCTTCTGCTCTTCACGGTCATGAATCATTTAGCATGAGTACAGGTAATGAATATATGTACAATAGGTGGACAAATGATTCAAAAGGGTCCCATGGCTACATTATAAAAAAATTCCTTATTTTAATATTCTATAAATGAAACAAACCCTTGTTCTTGGAATATAATCATCTTCTTCCAAGAAAATTCATTAATTGATGATTTTCAAAACTGAAAAGCATTGGTTACATCTGCTAGCAAAATTTAGGCTTACACCAGGTACGAGGAATGGTTTATACATATCATGATCTGCTAGCAATGTTAAAGGCTTATATGAGGAATGGTTTATACATATCATGATCTGCCAGCAATGTTAAAGGCTTATATGAGGAATGGTTTATACATATCATGATCTGCTAGCAATGTTAAAGGCTTATATGAGGAATGGTTTATACATATCATGATCTGCCAGCAATGTTAAAGGCTTATATGAACAATGAATTCAGTTACTGGTGAAATGTATGTCTGTCACTTTAAAAGTTTTAGGAAAAATTGAAAGGTTTCAATGAAATATGATGTTTCAAGAGAAAATCTTTCTCATTTCAAAAGGTTGGTTGACTTCCAGGGATTATGGACTTTTTAAAATGTGTCCATGCAAATGAAAATACAGCTACATGTGTAAATACAAAATTCCCTACTGTGATTTAGTACATTATATCATTTCCTTAAATGGCAGATATGAGCCATCAGCCTGCTAAGAACTGCATTTATATAATGTATATCAATACAGCAGTATGGTGGATATTAACAACTATCTATATAGTACCTAGACTTGATTTATATATGAATTTAAACCTGATCCTGACTAAAGCAGTAGATACTTCATTGTTTAGAGCAGAATGGTGAAGTTTTATTGACTGATATATATACCGTATAACAGGCGATTTTTACACAGTGATAATCAATAAGAGAGGATGGATTAAGTATTGATAAAGTCGGACCAGGGTTCGTCATAGACCTTATAATGGAGAACAGATGGGGCTCAGGTTTTCACAGGTCAAAGGTCACAAAGAATCCAGTATAATACAGATGTTTTCTATAGAGGAGGATGAATCTTTTAACTCTGTAAACCATGTGTACACTAGATAGTGGATATATAGCCCTGTTTTTATTACAGTAGGTTCTATTAGGTTTATAATGAAGAAGGTGGTTATTATAGTGTTCCCTGTGTGATATAAAACCTACTTTAATTACCCCTGACCACGTGAGGCTGATCAGATTGTGACTGGACTACTTAGTGTATTGATTGGACTAAGTTTGATATAGGAATATAATGGGTGCTCAGCTTGATGTATAGGTACTCTGTATCTTAATATTACTTTTATAGTTTGATACTATATTAATATAGGAAGTAATCCAATTTTCTGGATAGCTGGATAAAAAATGGATAGCTGCTATTTCCTATATTAATAATTATTGATAATACATGTGTATTTTGATTTATATTTGAAATTATTTTTTTTTTCAGTTTGCATGCTTATGTGGAGTAATTGATGCTTTAATACAGCGAAGTGATTTTCATTCACATTGGCTTTAAACTATATTGTTTAATACTTACAGATAGAAGAATCAAATTTACAGTTTTAATGAAGCAAAATCATCTGTCGACCCCTGGCACTTCTTTATTAGCTTATTAATTAGCATATTTTGCTGTATAAGGTTTCAATGGGTTTTTTAAAAGCAGAATTATAATGTTTATAAAGTGATGGTCTAAGTCCCAAAGAGAATTAAGTTTGCTAATGTTTCATTATGTGCTGTAAATTATATGTAGATGAAAATTTGAATATTTTATGATCCTATTCACTATAGTGTGGGTGTAAACTTTATGGTTCAGATATAATTAATAGAGATGGAGTGCTCTTGTTAATGATTAATGAAAGCAGAACTGAATCAATACTTGTATATACACTGTATATACAGCTCTATGATATTAGGAGAAAAGAGTTTATTTTGTTTTTATCTTTAATATTTAGACTTTTCTCTGTTATTTGATGATTTTTACGAAGTGTATTAGTGCCACTTGCACACTTTACTTTTTTTTAATTACGACACTTTAATCTGTAAAATTTACAGATTAAAGTGTAAATTTTACACTTTAATCTGTAAATTTTACACATTAATCTGTAAATTTTACAGATTAATCTGTAAAATTTACACCTTAAAGTGTAAATTTTACACTTTAATCTGTAAATTTTACACTTTTATCTGTAAATTATACACTTTAATCTGTAAATTTTACACTTTGATCTTTAAAATTTACACTTTAATCTGTAAATTTTACACTTTAATCTGTAAATTTTACACATTAATCTGTAAAATTTACACTTTAATCTGTAAATTATACAGATTATTCAGTAAATTTTACACTTTAAAGTGTAAATTTTACACTTTAATCTGTAAATTTTACACTTTAATCTGTAAATTTTACACTTTAAAGTGTGAATTTTACACATTAATCTGTAAAATTTGCACTTTAATCTGTAAATTATACACTTTAAAGTGTAAATTTTACACATTAATCTGTAAAATTTACACTTTAATCTGTAAATTATACACTTCAATCTGTAAATTTTACACTTTAATCTGTAAAATTTATACTTTATTTGTTTATTCACATAGTCAATTTAGCATCTTCACACATCCTCAGTAACACATTTGTAAGCCAATAAAATGTTAGTTTAAGCAAATTTTCTGAATTGATAGGATTTATAGATTATATCACAATTGTGTCATCCATATATTATTTATGTGAAAAAAGTCTAACAGGCCCTGGAATCTATATATGGGGGGGGGGGGGGGGGATAGGGGTCCTCAAGCACCTGTGATCGGGAATATGTGCATGTATGTTTGATATGCTCTTCACTTTATATTCAAAGAAAAGTTTTACTTTAATATAAAACATCAGAATTAAATTTTATCATGCACGAAACATGGTCTGTTGGCTTAAAAATGTGTTACTGAGGATGTGTGAAGTTGCTAAATTGACTATGTGAATTAACAAATAAAGTGTAAAATTTATACTTTAAAGTGTAAAATTTACAGATTAAAATGTAAAATTTACAGATTAAAGTGTAAAATTTACAGATTAAAGTGTAAATTTTACAGATTAAAGTGTAAATTTTACAGATTAAAGTGTAAAATTTACACTTTAAAGTGTAAAATTTACAGATTAAAGTGTAAATTTTACATTTTAACCTGTAAAGAGCAAGAGCCATCTTATGCATAAAATGGCCCTGTACTTATATCAATTAATTAACTATCACCCTCTTTCCCATTTCATATATCAAAATAAAGTAGACACTTGGTGCTTTCATTTTCTATAATAAAATTTCGTTTTGAGAATCCAGATATTAGAAAACAGGTTTGAGAAATTGCAATGTTCTTGAAATTTGCAGAAAACATGCGTATTTGACCACCTTCAGCAAAGAATTAAAATATGAGCACAGCCCACGATCCAAAAAATAGAACATGTTTTTTGATCTTCAGAAACAGATCTTTCATTATGTATTTGCATATTTTGGATCAGAGGTTGTGCTCTATGTGAAATATTGAAAAAATGCTTCAACTTTAGGTCATTTTCAAAGGAATTTACAGGATATGAGGAAAATGACGCATTTTATGACGTCATAATGCATTGACTAGATGGGAAATTACGTCACGATTAATAGATACGTGGTCACCAACACCCTAATATACTGCATTTGCAACCTAAACTGATCGGTTTTGATTTATCAGAAATTCTCAGGGCCTAGTAAGGCCCAAAGTGGCTCTTGCTCTTTTACAGATTAAAGTGTAAATTTTACAGATTAAAGTGCAAATTTTACACATTAAAGTGTAAAATTTACACTTTAACATGTAAAATTTACAGATTAAAGTGTAAATTTTACACTTTAAAGTGTAAAATTTACAGATTAAAGTGTAAAATTTACAGATTAAAATGTAAAATTTGCAGATTAAAGTGTAAAATTTACAGATTAAAGTGTAAATTTTACACTTTAAAGAGTAAATTTTACAGATTCAAGTGTAAAATTTACACTTTAAAGTGTAAAATTTACAGATTAAAGTGTAAATTTTACAGATTAAAGTGTAAATTTTACAGATTAAAGTGTAAAATTTACACTTTAAAGTGTAAAATTTACACTTTAAAGTGTAAAATTTACAGATTAAAGTGTAAATTTTACAGATTAAAGTGTAAAATTTACAGATTAAAGTGTTGAAATTAAAAAAAAGTGAAGTGTCCAAGTGGCACTAATACACTTCCGTAGATTTTCATATGCTCCAAATTTGGAGATTTTCTTTTTAATTTGTTATATATAGATAATCGTTATTCAGAAAATCTGTTGGATACAGGATTTTTTAAAGCTGGACATTTATTGTTTATCATTTTATTTTTATTAATAAATTTAGTAACTTAAAAAATATATATTTAAAAAAAAAAATGGAAGAAGCAAACATATTTTATGAAATAAATATCCATCACCTATGTAAATAAACATTTTAACCTCCTCCCCCTTTTAAAAAAATCTTACAGCACTATAGTTATGGATTTGAAAAAAATTAATACGTACAATATAATTGATATGACCAAAAAAAAAAAACAGTGAATGTTATTGCAATGTCTGAAGAGAAATGCTCAAATCAAAGCTGAACATGTGAAAAATTGTCATTTAATCTTATAGGTTTATATTTAGCCAGATAATATTAACATTTTCACTGTGCTTTCTTGCTCATGTCATTTGATATTTAGATATTTCACCCATATTGAGAGGTAGTCTGGATCATATTTTTACAGGTGAATGCGTGCATGTTTGTGAGCACAACAGATTCATGACATGAAGATTTGGCAAGCTATGAAACTTGGTAAGTCTTGTACATTTCTTTCAGAATTTAGTTTTTGAGGGTTGAGACATAACAGTTATATTTTATAGGTATATAATAGATAAAGTTTGTTTGTGAAGGGTGTTGATGTTTCCTTATGACAAACTAAAATTTAAGAGGAAATAACACATGAATAAGGAACTACCTTCTCTCTAATACATTTAGACTAAGTGAGCTTTAGTCCTATTTACTACAGTGGACCCTCAGATATCCGGACGCCAGATATCCGGATGCTTCAGTATCCAGACGACTTTTCTTCAGAACAGAATTTTTTATTGTTATTTATTCTTGTTTAACTGTTAATTCAGATATCCGGACACTTCACATATCCGGACAAATTGACTAGGACCAAAGCGTCCGGATAAATGAGGCTCCACTGTATATCAGAATCATACAATTACTGTCTCCTCGTAAATTTCAATACCTTTTATACATTTCATTGAAATAAAAACTCCCAGTGTTACTAGCAAAACCTATCATATACCTTCATCACCTGCATACAGGGTTTATATCTCTTAGTTGATTTGATATGCAAGAGCATATTGCTCTACATATGAACAATTTTTTAAATGAGGTAAGTTTTTGACAAACATTCAAGTTGATGAAACAAGAATATTAGCAGTCTTGTTTAAAGTCATCAATTGTAAGTTCTATGGTTGATACAATGGCCTTGTCAGCAAATACAATTAATCATTAAGTCAAATGCTGACTGAGTTTTTCATAATCATACTAATCGTTAGGCAATTACATGTATATACAAATTGTGGACAGATTTTTCCATTATTTCTCGATCATGACAAGGAGCACACGGCAGGTGTGAGAGGTCAGCATGGGGATGCTCACTCCTCCATGGTACCTGATCCCACCTCAGATGTTTTAGAGGTCTTTGTTCGCTCTGCTCTATTTTTTTATCATTTGATGATTTTGAGCTTAAATGCTATTCATTTTCTCCATATATTTCATTCCATATCTTGATATGATTTTTATAGAAGTTGCAACAGTATAATTGAATCAGAATAAGTAGATCAATTTATTAGACAGAATCCAAATCAGTAAAAAATGTGAGTTAATGACCATCAATCTTTTTAAGAGGAGCTCAATATTAATTATGTTGACTTTTCCTGTATAGATAATATTGACCTTTTTTTATTGAATACATGTATATAAAAGCATTTTATTAGGTCACCTGAGTAAACTCAGGTGACCTATTGCTATCCGTTTTCGTCCGTCGTCGTGCGTCGTTCGTCGTGCGTCGTTCGTCGTGCGTTAACATTTGAACATTTTCAGCTTCTTCTCTGCAACCACTGATCCAATTTCAACCAAATTTGGCACAAAGCATCTATGGGTGAAGGGAAACAAAAATTGTGAATTTCATGATCCCTGCCCCCCTGGGGCCTGAGGGGTGGGGCCAAAACCACTAAAATTAATGCAATCTTTAAAAATCTTCTTCTTTACTCCTGGACATCAAGCAGTCAAACTGTTTATATGATTGTAATCAGCAATGAGTCCTCTACCAAAATTGTGAAATTCATGGCCCTGGGGTCAGGGGTTCTAGTGCTAGGGCGGGGCTAAATAAGTAGGTAGTGAAAATGCATTATTTCTTTGAAAATCTTCTTCTCTGCTCCTGGATATTAAATAAACCAACTAAGTACATAGTTATTATGAGCAAGAGTGCCTCTACCAAAATTGTGAATTTTATGGCCCCAGGGTCAGGGGTTCTGGTGTTAGGGTGGGGCTCTATTGATTATGTAGTGATAATACATGAATTATTTGATAATCTTCTTCTCTGCTCCTGGGTATTAAATAAACTAACTAAGTACATAGTTATGATGAGCAAGAGTGCCTCTACCAAAATTGTGAATTTTATGGCCCCAGGGGCAGGGGTTCTTGTTTTAGGGTGGGGCTCTAATGATTATACAGTGAAATGCATGAATTCTTTGAACATCTTATCCTTTGCTCCTACTAATGATCTAATTACATATTTAAGGCTAGGATTTTATTTTCAGTTTTACAAACCCTCAATTCAAGGTTTTGAATTTTCAGAAAAAATAAAACAATTTTTTTCTTTCCGATGTCAAATTTGAGTCGGGATCGAGATTTCAAATTAACGAACTCGCACTTCCGGTTTTAAGATGAAACGGCGGGTAAATGAAGATAGCTTGGTTTAGTGTAAAATTCATCGATACGAGTGACATTCAAAACGTTTCACCCGTTCAAAGGACAAATAAAATGCTGACGACTTTGTTGCACAATGACATGCTGGTGAGATAATTATGTATTCGTTTCAAAAGTATCTGTCGGTAAATTATTTTCCTCCCCAAGGTTTTAAACTGCCCGTGGTAGCTATTGCATATTGCCAGCGACATTGTTTAGGTCTCTGTTATAGCTTACAGTCTAAGCATCATGTGTCCAGTGGTAAGGAGCCTATTAGAATAGCAAAATGTACAAATGTTAATAATTGATTTATCCAAATTTTTTTTTATTTCCTTCTCCTTTGGGACTTTTTTATTCTCATGTTCATAACTAAACCTACACATAAAAAAAATGCTGGCCTTATAATGAAGAAAGGGGCCTCTTTCAAAATAGATAATTTCAGGGCCCCTGGGTCAGGGGTACCAGGGGGGTACTTTGACTAAAAATAAATTAATGCTTTGAAATCTGCCCTTTGATAAGCAATGGTGCCTCTTTCAAAATTTGTGAATTTCATGGCTTTTGGATTAAAACACGAAGCAAATACAATCGCTGGAAACTTGTTACATGATACTCAGGTGACCTATAAGGCCCGTGGGCCTCTTGTTTGTTTTACATTTAATAGACACTAATTAGTCCAGCCTTTTTTTTCATAGCCATACTAAGGATAGGTTAAATTAATATCTGATAAAAAACTTTTTATCTTCAACATTAAAATTTGTTAACAAATTGTTTTTTTCTCAATAACATGTATTTCTAGTAAATAATAATAAAACGTGTAATGTTCTTTCAGTAGATTGTCTATGACATCTAGTGTTAGGAAAGCTATGGAGGAGCCAGGAAACACCACAGGGCTGTTTGCCTGGGCAT
The DNA here is from genome assembly GCF_032062105.1 of Saccostrea cuccullata. Lineage (NCBI taxonomy): Eukaryota > Metazoa > Mollusca > Bivalvia > Ostreida > Ostreidae > Saccostrea > Saccostrea cuccullata. Next base: position 22,368 of record NW_026938677.1, on the reverse strand, counting down.
ACAGTGGCGTGAACTTTGACCTGGCTGGAAATGGGGGTGTGGAGTGTAGGGACTTTATCAGTGTTAAACAGAGAATTGTAGAGACTGTGATCAGCTGTACTGCGGCAGGACTGATTCTGTACGGCGCCGTCACTCGACTAACTCTTCCTAAAAACCCTGTCATCAAACCAGACCCTGTGGGAAAACGAATTCTTTTGGTAGTGCATTGCTTGATATTTGGTATCGAGCTGGGCTTTAAATTAGCTACTAAGCAAATGATTTATATTCTTAATCCATGTCATGTGGCAACAATGATGCAGGTGAGAAAAATAAAGTCACTTTTGGCACCGTTCCCCATGTGTTTGTAACGAGTAAGATAAAACACATCTGTTCGGTACAAATACTTTATCTAAACTAAACACAGTTATTTACATGGTAACAATATACAATACAAAGCAGTCAATGATGTCATTACTATTATGACGTCATCACGATTGTGACGTCATAACCCAGGAATGTACACTGCACATTACATAGTATAAGTTAATTGTTATAGAATTTATAACATCCTCTGCAGGGCACGATGATTTTTCGGACAAAAGTTTTCGTCAACTGTTCTCGGATCGTTTTATCGACACAATCATTTCTCCGGGCCACGAAAAAATTGCCTCTCTATTCACTCTAATGTACGAAGTACTCCTTGATAAACGCATTTTTCTCTAGCATGATTTTGCTCCCTAAGCAGATCAATTTGATGATCCATAATTGTCATCTTCCTCTTCATCTCGGTGATTTCATCCTGTAATTCGATGAGATTTTTGCTGCATGTCCCCTGGACATCTCTGAAAGACTTGTACATGTTCTGTTGTTGTCTGATTTCGGTGTCATCCTCAGAAATCTTCTTGTCAACAATCTGCATGCTATGGACTTTATCTTTTCCGTAATTCTGAGTTAGATTGTTGGCCTCATTGGTGTAGCGGTTTCCTTCCTTTTCCAGTCGGTAGATGATGTTCATTTTTTCTAGGATCTCGTCTATGTAATTCTGTTTCCGGTTATTCTTATGAACGTTACCTTGTTTCTTGGATACCTCTGACTTCCTCCTCATACCAGTAATTTGATCTCCTGGAGTTTCTCTATGCTTCTCTACATGTGAATGAATATTTTCTCCCACTTGCTGAAATTTCCTTTGCGACGTCTCTCTTGACGATTTTAGTCGCGGTATCTCCTGTTTGAGCATATAATAACTTCAAATTCTTTTTTCTTGAATTCCGTTACTTGAGTTTGGTTCTCAGCAGTCAACTGATTCGTGGCAATTAACTGTGCATCATATTCGGACTGAAGCTTTGCAAATCGGTTATGCAAAAAGTTAACATCCTTCATCGTTTTCTCAGTCAAGGTCTTCTGTTCTTTTACCTGCTGTTCTAATTTAGAAATGTCGCTTTTATAGTTCTCTATGTGGTCCTGTAGATTCTTGATTTTTCTAGTCTTAGCTTGTAATGTAGAGGTAATCTCCGTTTTGGTTGTGACGGCATTATGAACAGTGCACAAACTTGTATGGTGACGTCTTTTACAAGTTTTACAGTTGAATTTAGATTTACATTCTGAGACAAGATGTCTGCCTAAACAATTAAAACACAGTTTGTCACGTCTGACAATTTTCATCCGGTCGTTGTGTTTTGTGTATTTAGCACAACCACTTGAAAGATGTGACTTTTTGCAAAATGCACAACAAACTTGATGATTCCGAGGAATGCAGTTCCGTTGGGGTTGCTCATCAATGGATTCAGAGTATTTGTAGAAAATACCCGTAACTGTTGCACTTTCTTCTGTTGGGTCCAAATGTGTTCCTGCTTCTCTTATCTCAAGTTCCTTGTTCAGAGCCTTTGTATGAAAATTTCCCATTCTCTGAAATGTCGAGTCACTATACGGCATTGGCACAGGAACATGCTCATGTACAGGTGGGATAGGATAACTAAGGACTGTTGTATGATCAGTTGGAATTTGATTTACTTCAAGAGGATTTAATACGACACATTCATCTTTTGACTTGTGAGAATCTTTCTCCCCAGCTGCATGAATAAAATTTTTGTCAATGAACTCTTTAAATCGCCTCAGTCTTATGTCTAACTCTGTATTATATTCATCTGTCTCAATGATTTCATTCTCGATCTCCTCCTCAGCTGTCTGACTCAGGATTTGCTCATCCAAATTATCCAGTAGACTTCTCTTCTTCCTCAAGTCCTCGTAAACTAACAAGAAAACTTCTTTGGAACATTCTTCAGATCCTTCATATCTATTTAATTTCCTCGAAACAACGCTTCTGTTTCCAGCCCTGGTGGCTTTCAGTTTTCGTAATTCCATTTTCTGCTAAAGTTTAGTCACGGTCTGGTCACGGCACCAAAATGTAACGAGTAAGATAAAACACATCTGTTCGGTACAAATACTTTATCTAAACTAAACACAGTTATTTACATGGTAACAATATACAATACAAAGTACTCAATGATGTCATTACTATTATGACGTCAGCACGATTGTGACGTCATAACCCAGGAATGTACACTGTACAATACATGGTATAAGTTAATTGTTATAGAATTTATAACAGTGTTTTCGAGGAATACCGTATACTTGGGTATACGTTTTCGTGGATTTTTTATTTTTAGGAATAATCGCACAATGCGAGATCGAAATGACGTCATATTTACTATTAATAAAGGGGAACCCTGTGTATGTTTTATGACCAAATGTTAATTAAACCTATTTTAGCCAAAATAAAATATAGCGAGTGAGTTGATGCATATTTTGGAAATTTGACAATTAGAGTAATATATGCTTATTTGTCATGTTTTGAACTAGAAAACCAAACTTACACATCAATAGCCGCGATCCTGCGTATCATCGTCTGTTAACTATCCATACAGCTACCGGTCATGTGACAATAATTTGGAATTTCCCACTTTTGATATTTTTTCTACGGTGATCTAGTGACACATTTTTATATAATTTTCAAAGAAAATATTGGGGGTGTTAAGAAGTTATATGATAAAAAGATATTGTGCCATTGATAATCAATTGAAATAAACATTTAATTTCTTTAAATATACATGGAATTTATATTTTAAAACATGAAACATTCAAATAAAGCTTTTCAAAATTACTTCTAGCCAACTCTTGAGAAAGAGAATTTTTTTTACATTATTTAGCAATACAGCTTAGGCACGCCTAGATAGATGTCGTCTTAATTAACAACAAATAAATTTCCATGTCAAATAATGTAATCATTTTGTCAATCAACTAGTGTTTTTGACACTGTAAAATTTATAAGGATTTTCCCCAACTAGATTTCCATAGTTTACTTGTTTTATAAATACCACGAAAACATGATGTCAGAAAAAAAATCAAAAGAGCAACTATGCGAGAATTCAATGACCTTCTGAACAAATAACAAATGATATGTGATTTAAAATCATGCCACGAAAACTCGTGATTCAAGGGTATAAAAAATCTGTAGAAATCTATGCAAGACACTTTCCTCATAAAATGTATTAAAAGAGCTTTAATTGCTTAAGGAAATATATAGAAATCTATGCAAGACATTTTCTTCATAAAAATACACCCATATCTATAGAAATTTATTTTACAGTTTAGTGACTCAAAACTTTTCTTTTAATTTCTTGTTGTATTTTCCCCCCAGATTTTTTGCTTGGCAGCACCGCCAGGACGATTAGCAACATCAGTGTTCCGAATTCAACTACACATGTTAACAGGGGCACCCATTGCTATACTTTTTCCTGTTATAAATACTCGATTGGTAAGGTTTTCTTATAGTTTGGAAATTAATTGATCATAAAAAATACAAACTTATAAGTGTCCTAACTGTGCTTAAGCTAGCTTGTCAAACATTTTAGAATTCAAAGTATTGTTCTTGATTCCTAAATTTTAAAACTGTAGAGCATAAAGTATATATAGAAGGATTGGAATTATTTTATAATATAGTCATACAAATAAACACATTTTTCATTACAGTCCTCCTTTGTAATAAATACTCACAAATCATTATTGAATTTTACAGTTGCCATTTGAGACAGAAGTATACTATATACAACATTTGCTGATGCTAGTCATTCCATTCTACTTACTCAAAATCAGAGGTACACTATAATAATGCAATTAACTTTTACCATAGTAAATTGATAATATTAATAGATTTTTAAAAATTTTTATGTAAACTTGTTGTTTGACTTTTGATTTAGGTTCTTATACTGCTGAGCCTGTGTTAGACTTTAGCTGGGCTTTAGTATCTATGGGAGTCCTATACATCATATACTTTGTACCAGTGCAGTACCTGGCCTATGTACGTACTTTACTCATAGTTTTGTTTTCATGTTACACTGTTATTTCCATCTTCCTTTTTTTTTTAGCTTTTCCCCAGAATCTCCTGTATTGGAATATTTGGGTGGGAGGTGGTTTTTTTTTTTTTTTTTTTTTTTTGTTTTGTTTTTTTGTTTTTTTGAAGTAATTGTGGCATTAAAAAACTTTGAAGGTTTATTAAAAATATTATTTTCATGGGACATATTTTTTAGAAGGAAATGTAAATTTATTATTGTTATATGCCCCTTTCAAAGAAGGGAAGGCATACTACTTTTCTGCTATCAGTTGGTTGGTTTGTCTGTAGGTCCACCAACAGTTTATGTTGATTTTCTTTGCATATAAGGTTGCACATACTGAAATGAAATTTGGTATACAAAATTAATCTAAGTCAGGCACTTATTTGGGTATGAGTGAGCAATTTTTGACAGGGTTATGTCCCTTGGACTAAGTGCATGAATGGGACAGGGGTTCAATATTTCACAAACATATCATTACTTAATGGCCATATTTGGAAAAAAATTAATCAAGCATATGACATTTTAAAAAGAAATCTACTCACTTTTCAGAAATATTAAATGAATATTTTCTTCAAATTTGAGAAGACAAAGCCTGAAAATGTACAACAATCATATAAAACATCTTTCCAATCAATTTTTTAATTTCTAAAAATTCAAAATTAAATTTTTCAGATATCAAAGGTGAATCTGAATAACATGCTTTGTCCAGCAGTTTCAGATCCATTTTATGGACCATATTATCGAATCTGTGCAATGACGCATCAAGGACTTCTCATACCAACTCTGGGCAAGTTTTACACGTGGCTCTCAAACAAATTCCTCCGATCTTCAGTAAAGGTGGAAGAGGAGTTGGTATTTAAGATTGACTGGGTCCTGGAACCGCCGCCTATTGACAATCTCACCGGCAAGAACGGTGTCATCAGTCACCAGGACCATCAACCCAACCCCAATAATGGACATCTAAAGTCCTCCTGAAACAAAACTAGCTTTAATTCTACAAAAAAGACTTTCCTCTGTGTCAATATTTCATTATTTTAGATTTAGTAATATCTGTGAATAGATGTGTTTCACAAAAGTGGAAAATACCTGTCCTTTTTAACTAATGATATAATTTTGCGTTAGGTCAAAAAAATTAATTAATAGTTTCTGAGGCACCGCCACATCAGTTCAAAAATGGCCGCATTGATCAATTTTGTTGACATATTGAAAAGGGGAATAACTTATTTTTCTAAGTTGAAAAAGAAAATTGAGTTATCCCCCTTTTCAGAAATGCTGAGATAGACGTTTTTATTGGAAAAACAATATAAATTTCTTCTAAATTTAAAATATTTAAGAAATAAGGTATCATTTTTAAACATCTATCGGGCTATAAATACGGGTTGGTCACGAGATTAAATTGCATAAAGCCCTTCATGATGAATTTAATCTTGTACCAACTCGTATTTATATCCCGAAAGATCAGTTTTAAAATGATACCTTATTACTTATATTTACATTTGTGACTGTTTCATACTTTACATTTGCCTGATTGTGACTTTTAACGTGTGAAATGCATTATTTTTCAAACTCAACGGCAAGTATGTAATCCACTGAACGCGCGTCGACCCTTTATGACGTCACTGAGAAATTACGTCAAACGATTATCCATACGCACATTTATGACCTCTTGACCCCGTACCTGTATTTATACAGTTATAGATACGCATTCCTTTTAGTAGTGTTATATAAAGGAAAGCATTTGCAGATGTAAATATTTATGAATTAACTTTTTGAATAAATGTTTAGAAGTTCATTATTTAAAGTTGAATATTTTTTATTACTAATTTCAAAAATTAAGAACTAGTAGAAATCATCATTTTATTGAACAAATGGCTTTAAAAAAGATGTAAAACCTGCTTTAAAAAAAAAGCCTGCCTGCCACTTTGAATTTTGAATTTTTTTGGCCTGAGAAACTATTAATTAATTTTTTTGGCCTTACTTATAGATGCATGAATTGGGCAACTAATATCCATTTTTTACTGTTTTTATTTTTACTGATTTGAAGGTTAACAATACAGAATATCTTGTGATAATGTTTTTAAGGTTCACACATCTGTGATCAAAAACTAGAGATCCTGTTTAGATATATTACTGTTTTGTATTGCTTTAGTGCTTTAACAGGAATCTGGAAAGGAAACGATTTAATAAATATTTTGACTTGTTAAGTTCAGTATTCTATAGTGCTTGACCCCAAATTTGACATCTTTTTGAAGTCCCAAAGAAATGTCTATAGTAAATTCTTTAGAGATGCACAATTTACTAGAGAATTATTTTGCAAATACTGGGTGAAGTCAATGCAATTAATAAATGGAAGATACTTTCACCTCCTCTTTAAAGAAAAAAAAAAAAACAGAAAACCAAGTCATCGTTTCTTAGTTTCATTGTTTTCACCCTCTTTATTAGACTGTGCTTCAATTTAATTGTGTATTTGGGCATAATTTACATGTATGTAGAGTAATATTCAGTTTATTTCACTATAGAAAGTGGAAAATATTTTCAGTATTACATATTGTAGAAATAATATGAGTTTACACTTGCACATTTCTTTAGATTCTCCCCCGACAGAATGATATATTTTACCGTATATTTGTATGAATTATTTGACATGGCATGTATGTTCTGATTTATGAATTCAAAGGATACCATTAATATACATTCAAAACTAATACTAATAATAATGATTAACTGAATACATGTATATTTTGCATAGCCTTTGAACTAAATACCAAAGCAGGATATTAAAATTAATTGATTTTTTTTTCAATTTGTTTACCTTCTGGAAGAAGAAAAGAATAAGGCTTACATGCAGTAGCAACTTTTATTTATGAAACAGCATTAATTAAAGAACTTAGATCTGTTCAGTATTGTGCAATAAGTAGAATTAGCGACCTAGCTTGCCTATTTTGAATCATTTGTTCATTTTTTCTGTGAAAAAGGTTTTATCTCTGTCATGATTTTTCAAAAAAAAAAAAATGTTTAATCACAAAAGTCGTTCTGTATAAAGAAACATTCCATCATACTGTCATTGGGTAAATTAGGATCCCCATTTTTAAAAAATTTTTTTTAAAATATTTTGGATCAAATGTTCTGTTTTCAATACAATAGGCAACACGCAATTCCCCTTTAGATTCACATGGTCTGGATTAACAGTGTTCTAAGGGTTGTTTTTTTTTTTATACATCTGACTAGTCTTTAACAGCATATACTATGATTTCATCAATTTTCGCTGGGATCAATTTTTGTGGATTTTGTAAAACAGACGTTTAAGAGGATACGTAATTTCGTGGACAAAAGCATTGCCTTCACAAATGAGTTACAGATTTCTTAATTCAATGAACATTGGATTTCGTGGATCTGCTCAACAACGAAATCCTCGAAAATTGGTGCTCAACGAATATTGATGAAACCACAGTAAGTTACTTGAATTTGAGATTATAGATAAATCAAAGAAATGTTTTTAATGTTTTGGTAGAGAATGTTTTTTGTTGCAATCTGCTTTCAGTCATTTGTAGATCAGTTTATTTAACCAGATTTTATTGTATTTTTAAATATACGTCTTTAACCTCGTATTTAAATGTATACATACTAGTATATTTAACCCAAAATTCACGCAATGAAGGTAAAATAATTTCATTGTATTTAAAAGTGATTGTTAGTAGAAGTTTTCATTGAGAAAAATTTAAAAATGAGATTAAAACCAAGTTTTGGTTTTTGTTTTTCAATATTTAGTGATTTGAGCATAATTTCAATTTGTTTTAATTATTTCTGTTGTCTGTGATTTTAATAAATCATTAAATCTATAGTCTACTTGTGTTTTATCTAAGAAATGGGTAATACAATGTTTTTTAGTTTTATTTGGATGTAAAATGGGTTGATCACGTGATCAAATCTCATAAAGCCCAAAACACCTGTAGTAGAATCTTTCGCAAACAAATTTTTTTTATAAATATAATCAAGACAAGTTTGGCTTTCCAGAAAGCCTAAAATGTCATCTCTTTGGCTTCATTTATGTCACAGAATAAACAGTAGAGTGTAACTTTTTCTCAGCTATTACAGATTTTTCTATTCCTCAAGGGAAAGGAGTGGCAATTTACCTGAACGATTTTAGATTAGGAAAAAAAGTAATGATCAAACTACAAAATCCTATGTTGTGGATAGGAAGGAAATATTTTAACAAATTTATTTTGGTAGTACATAACTGTACTCCAACAAACAGTGTGGATAAGGGAGCGTGCTGTGAAAAATTACAACGATAGATAGGACACCGATTTCTTAAATTATCCTAATAATATCACGATTCATATGTTGCTAAAGCTTTTCACACTGAAATATACTAAAATAATGTTTTTAAAAAGCCTCTTTTATTTGGAAATTATCAAAACTACAAAGTTTTGGACACGTTTCATTGACATATATCTTGCAGTTTTACAAAGTAAACTTAATCATGGATCGCTACTCGGATAAGAGAGAATGAAAAAAAGTGTCTATTATCCCTTTATTATGTTCCCCAAACGGAGTTTGGGAACATATTGTTTTTACTCGGTTTCTTCTTATTATTATTATTATTATTCTTTTTAGCTCACCTGAGCCGAAGGCTCAAGTGAGCTTTTCTGATCACATTTTGTCCGTCGTCCGTCCGTCTGTCTGTCCGTCTGTCCGTCTGTCTGTCCGTCTGTCCGTCTGTAAACTTTTCACATTTTCGACTTCTTCTCAAGAACCACTGGGCCAATTTTGACCAAACTTGGTACAAAGCATCCTTGGGTAAAGGGGAATTTAAATTGTTAAAATGAAGGGACATATCCCCTCGCAAGGGGAGATAATCAAGAAAAGACAAAAATAGGGTGGGGTCATTAAAAAATCTTCTTCTCAAGAACCACTGGGCCAGAAAAGCTGAAACTTATATGGAAGCATCCTGGTATAGTGTAGATTCTAAATTGTTCAAATCATGACCCCCGGGGGAAGGGTGGGGCCACAATGGGGAATCAAAGTTTTATATAGAAATATATAGGAAAAATCTTTGAAAATCTTCTTCTCAAGAACCACTGGGCATGAAAAGCTGAAACTTATGTGGAAGCATCCTGGTATAGTGTAGATTCTAAATTGTTCAAATCATGACCCCCGGGGGAAGGGCGGGTCCACAATGGGGAATCAAAGTTTTATATAGAAATATATAGGAAAAATCTTTGAAAATCTTCTTCTCAAGAACCACTGGGCCAGAAAAGCTGAAACTTATGTGGAAGCATCCTGGTATAGTGTAGATTCAAATTTGTTCAAATCATAACCCCTGGGGGTGGGGCAGGGCCACAACTGAGGATCAAAGTTTTACATAGGAATATATAGGAAAAATCTTTTAAAATCTTCTTCTCAAGAACCATTGGGCCAGGAAAGCTGAAACTTATATGGAAGCATCCTGGTATAGTGTTGATTCTAAATTGTTCAAATCATGACCCCCGGGGGAAGGGCGGGTCCACAATGGGGAATCAAAGTTTTATATAGAAATATATAGGAAAAATCTTTGAAAATCTTCTTCTCAAGAACCACTGGGCCAGAAAAAGTGAAGCTTATGTGGAAGCATTCTGGGGTAGTGTAAATTCTAAATTGTAGGAATCATGACCCCTGGGGGAAGGGCGGGGACATTATAGGGAATCAAAGTTTTACATAGAAATATATAGGAAAAATCTTTGAAAATCTTCTTCTCAGGAACCACTGGGCCAAAAAAGCTGAAACATATGTGCCCATGGAAGGATCATGGGGTAGTGTCGATTTCAAAATGTCTGAATTATGATCAGTGGGGTAGGATGGGGATGCATTATGTATAACAAGGGTGAAATCTGGTAAAGAACAGAATGGTCAAAGCTTCTCAGGTGAGCGATGTGGCCCATGGGCCTCTTGTTTTTCTTCTTTGTTCTCCGGTACTTTTTTGTCCGCGAGTGTTCTCAGAAACTGTTCACCCAACTAAGCTAAAACCTTTTTAGGGTTAATAGGCGTGTAGTGTAGGTGTGCGGAACGAAGGTCATTTTGCGCGCATACGCATGCACGTGCGTGCGCGTGAAATGAGTGAAATGACCGATATACTTTATATCGCTATAAATTTTACATTTTTTGATTAAATGATTTGAAACTCATTATATAAAGATATTTTAATAGTGTAGATAATATGACACGGTCAAATTAGCACGAACTCACGCGCATGCACGTGCGCTTCGCTCTGATTGGCTGAAACAAAAATCTCAATATCTTTTCTGTTTTTTGACGAAATAATATGAAATTTAAAATATAGGCATACTTTAGGATGTTCTACAATATTATATATAAAAATTGTCATGAAAACACGCGCATGCACGTGCGCTGCAATCTGATTGGCTTAAACTTGAAATGGCTATAACTCCCTTATTTTTCAACCAAACAGGATGGGATTTAGAACATAGACAGATATAATAGACTCCTACAAGAAGGTAAGGTCATTATGCACGTACGTGCACGTGCGCTTCGTTCTGATTGGCTGAAACAAAAATCTCAATATCTTTTTTGTTTTTTGACGAAATGCTATGAAATCTAAAATATATACATACTTTAGGATGTACTACAATATGATATATAACAATTGTCGTGAAAACACGCGCATGCGCGTGTGCTGCAATCTAATTGGCTAAAACTGTAAATGGCTATAACTCCCTTGTTTTTCAACCAAACAGGATGGGATTTAGAACATAGACAGACATAATAGACTCCTACAAGAAGGTATAGTCCTAATGCACGTGCATGCACGTGCGTGCATGTGAAATGAGTAATATTAAAATACGCTTAAATGAGTGTATTTTCTAATACTTCTGGATTAATTGATTTGTTATTAAGTATATTAAAATATATATATAGTGTAGACAAGATGATGTGGTCATTACGCACATGCATTCAGATAAGCACGCGTGCAATGCTAAAATTTAAATACATTTTGTATTCTTCTGGGAAAACGTTGTTTAAGTCTAAATTGCATAAAGTGTGTCTTACTTAATAGCGCTTACAGGGAATACGGCACCAAAAGGGAGTTGGGGAGCGTTTGGGGAACATCTGTAACGGTCCCCGTTACAATTAGCCCTAGTATTTACATTTCCAATGTCTTTGTCTGAGATAAAATTACAAATTGTAAATGTACTTTATTTCCCCATCAATGTATTGGCACGGTTCCAAAAACACCATGTGCAGGGTGGGACAAACAGCTAGACAGAAGCAGGGCTTGGAGCACGTGGATTGGCGGAATCAAAGAATATGAATATAAGAAATAACTGTCAGATTTTTCAATTTTTTTATGACGATGATCAATCGATTGGCTTTTTGTTTTCCTGTAACTTTTAGGAGGATTACCAAAATTAAGAATATACAACTTATTTTTTTCTGTTTTACACTTATTCAATGAATACCAGAACAATAAAATAAAAGTAATTCTAGAGCGTTATATGTGCTGCTGCTGATGAGTCCGTATGACAATGTCTGGTGAATTATGGTTAAGCTTGTACATGTACTATCTACATGTGGATGGAATCTCTCTATTAAAAGGAAAAACAGATATAGAGATAGCTTAACCTAATTGGGAGATAACACGATTACTGTATACATATATAATTGTATTATGTCAAAGGTTCAATCAAAAAGACGTACAAAAAGTACGTACAGTGTGTACATTTGCATGACAATGTAAATGGGCCAACAAACTATTTTCATCCACTGAATGTAATCTACTTTATTTCCCGATAAAAACTGTTGCCGTTCATTAGTAGGCAAACAACGATAAGCAGATCAACTATACAAATTTCTTGAGCAATGACTGTTCCATCAATGAAACTGTGTAACGGCAGTGGTGTAAATATCAAAACACTGTAATACAATATTTCATTTACTCAGTCCTACGTTAAATGACCATTTGTCAAAATATATATTAACAATGAAATATATGGAGGATGATATAACGAGATAACGAACAATATTCAAGCTCAAAAGTCCATTAAACAATATAAAATTGGATGAGAGCAAAAACAGACCTTCAAAACATCCGAGATGGGGTAAAGAAATGGTTTCTTTTTTTAAAAACAAGACTGATGATACTGTGGATCATGACAAGGAGCACACGGTGGGTGTGACTGGTCAGCAGGGGATGCTCACTCCTCCATGGTACCTGATCCCACCTCTGATGATTTGAAGGTCCGTGTTTGCTCTGCTCCTATTTTGTATTTTTTTTTTTACTTTTGATCTTGAATACTGTTTGTTATCTGCATATGTTTCATTGTTTTCGCAAGTACATGTACTTGTTTGTCAATAATTTACCTCGTTTAAGAACTTATTCATACGTAGAGGATGCTACTACGTTTCAAATCAACTGAGAGATATTCACCTCGTTTGCAGGTAGGTGATGATGAAGGTATATTGCTGCATAAGTAAGGGTAGTTGACGATTGAAAAGTTAGTTATCACGTTTATCATGAAGCCTGGTTGTTAGATTACAATTAACGTCTCCTTCAAGAAAATTATCTACGTATGCATCAAAATTGTTGGTGTTAATTTCAAATGTTTCACAAAAATCTTGTTTCATGTTAACCATAATAGGGAAAAACTTAAATAAAGCAGATGGCGTTTAAAAAAAAAGAAAACTTATATATATTAGAAATTGTTAATACATATTTTTCTTCAGATTTAAGAAAACCAAACCTGAAAACGTGCAATAATGATAAAAAAAAACTTTCTTTCCAATCAATTTTTCATTTTTAAATTTTTTAAATTAAATTTTTCAGATATCAAAGGTGAACCTTAATAACATGCTTTGTCCAGCAGTATCAGATCCATTTTATGGACCTTATTATCGAATCTGTGCAATGACGCATCAAGTACTTCTCATACCAATTCTGGGCAAGTTTTACACGTGGCTCTCAAACAAATTCCTCCGATTTTCAGTGAAGGGGGAGGAGGAGTTGGTATTTAAGATTGACTGGGCCCTAGAACCTCCGCTTATTGACAATCTAAGTGGAAAGAGCGGCGTCATCAGTCACCAGGACCACCCACTCAACCCCAATAACAGACATCTATTTAAAGTCCTCCTGAGACAAACCTAGCTTTAATTCTGCATCAGCCACCAGAACCACCAACCCAACCCCAATAACGGACACCTAAAGTCCTCCTGAGACAAACCTAGGGTCATCAGGCACCAGGATCACCAACCCAACCCCAATAACGGACACCTAAAGTCCTCCTGAGACAAACCTAGCGTCATCAGCCACCAGAACCACCAACCCAACCCCAATAACGGACACCTAAAGTCCTCCTGAGACAAACCTAGGGTCATCAGGCACCAGAACCACCAACCCAACCCCAATAACGGACACCTAAAGTCCTCCTGAGACAAACCTAGGGTCATCAGGCACCAGGATCACCAACCCAACCCCAATAACGGACACCTAAAGTCCTCCTGAGACAAACCTAGGGTCATCAGGCACCAGAACCACCAACCCAACCCCAAAAACGGACACCTAAAGTCTTCCTGAGACAAACCTAGGGTCATCAGGCACCAGGATCACCAACCCAACCCCAATAACGGACACCTAAAGTCCTCCTGAGACAAACCTAACGTCATCAGCCACCAGGATCACCAACCCAACCCCAATAACGGACACCTAAAGTCTTCCTGAGACAAACCTAGGGTCATCAGGCACCAGAACCACCAACCCAACCCCAATAACGGACACCTAAAGTCCTCCTGAGACAAACCTAGGGTCATCAGGCACCAGAACCACCAACCCAACCCCAATAACGGACACCTAAAGTCTTCCTGAGACAAACCTAACGTCATCAGCCACCAGGATCACCAACCCAACCCCAATAACGGACACCTAAAGTCTTCCTGAGACAAACCTAGGGTCATCAGGCACCAGAACCACCAACCCAACCCCAATAACGGACACCTAAAGTCCTCCTGAGACAAACCTAGGGTCATCAGCCACCAGAACCACCAACCCAACCCCAAAAACGGACACCTAAAGTCTTCCTGAGACAAACCTAGGGTCATCAGGCACCAGGATCACCAACCCAACCCCAATAACGGACACCTAAAGTCCTCCTGAGACAAACCTAACGTCATCAGCCACCAGGATCACCAACCCAACCCCAATAACGGACACCTAAAGTCTTCCTGAGACAAACCTAGGGTCATCAGGCACCAGAACCACCAACCCAACCCCAATAACGGACACCTAAAGTCCTCCTGAGACAAACCTAGGGTCATCAGGCACCAGAACCACCAACCCAACCCCAATAACGGACACCTAAAGTCCTCCTGAGACAAACCTAACGTCATCAGCCACCAGGATCACCAACCCAACCCCAATAACGGACACCTAAAGTCTTCCTGAGACAAACCTAGGGTCATCAGGCACCAGAACCACCAACCCAACCCCAATAACGGACACCTAAAGTCCTCCTGAGACAAACCTAGGGTCATCAGGCACCAGAACCACCAACCCAACCCCAATAACGGACACCTAAAGTCCTCCTGAGACAAACCTAGGGTCATCAGGCACCAGAACCACCAACCCAACCCCAATAACGGACACCTAAAGTCCTCCTGAGACAAACCTAGGGTCATCAGGCACCAGAACCACCAACCCAACCCCAATAACGGACACCTAAAGTCCTCCTGAGACAAACCTAGCGTCATCAGCCACCAGAACCACCAACCCAACCCCAATAACGGACACCTAAAGTCCTCCTGAGACAAACCTAGGGTCATCAGGCACCAGAACCACCAACCCAACCCCAATAACGGACACCTAAAGTCCTCCTGAGACAAACCTAGCGTCATCAGGCACCAGGATCACCAACCCAACCCCAATAACGGACACCTAAAGTCCTCCTGAGACAAACCTAGCGTCATCAGGCACCAGAACCACCAACCCAACCCCAATAACGGACACCTAAAGTCTTCCTGAGACAAACCTAGCGTCATCAGCCACCAGGATCACCAACCCAACCCCAATAACGGACACCTAAAGTCCTCCTGAGACTAACATAGCGTCATCAGCCACCAGGATCACCAACCCAACCCCAATAACGGACACCTAAAGTCTTCCTGAGACAAACCTAGCGTCATCAGCCACCAGGATCACCAACCCAACCCCAATAACGGACACCTAAAGTCTTCCTGAGACAAACCTAGCGTCATCAGCCACCAGGATCACCAACCCAACCCCAATAACGGACACCTAACGTCCTCCTGAGACAAACCTAGGGTCATCAGGCACCAGGATCACCAACCCAACCCCAATAACGGACACCTAAAGTCCTCCTGAGACAAACCTAGCTTTAATTCTACATCAGCCGCCAGGACCATATAGGCGATATCACTAAACACAAAGATGTTTTTAACTACTTACGGAGTCTGGGTTATAATATTCATTGTCTTCAAGATACCCACTTCACAAATAATGTAGAAAATGAGGTTAGAAATATGTAGGGATACCAATGTTACTTTAGCTCCTATACTTCAAACTCAAGAGGGGTAGCAATACTTTTTAATTATTATTTTGACTTTAAAGTATGTCTCGAAAAGGGTGATGAAGATGGAAATTATCACATTTTGAAATTATGCATAGAAGGTCATGAGGTTGTTCTATGCACCGTATATGGTCCAAATATCTGATACACCAAATTTTTATGAAAATATTCAAAAGTCAATTGAAGAAATGAACTATAATAATGTCATATGGTGTGGAGACTTTAACTTAGTGTTATATCCACACGTAGACTGCTAAATTACAAATCAATTAATAATCCGAAGGCGAGAGAAAAAGTATTAGAAATCATGGATGGAATGGGTTAAATAAGATAAATAAGAGAAAATAAAAAAAATAAAGGAATTACTGTATGTAATATTGAAAAGAAAATTTCGCAACTAGCTGATGATACCTCAATTATCCTTGATGGTAGCAAGGAATCACTTTTAGAAACAATCAAAGTATTCGAACATTTTTCAAATATATCGGGACTACGAGTTAACTTTTCGAAAACTAATACAGTATGGATTGGATCCAAAAAATATAGTCAAGATATCCTTTATAGAGATTTTAATCTGAAATGGGGGACTAATAGATTCACTTTATATGCTTTACTTGGAATTAATTTTGATGTAGAACTTCAAAATATGTCTAAATTTAATTATCAGCCAAAGTTAAGCAGAATTAAATCAATCTTGCATCAGTGGGAGAAAAGACACTTAACACCAATGGGAAAAATACTGTTATCAAAACTTTGGTTCTGCCTTTATTGAATCATATTTTTATGGCTATTCCAAACCCAGATGACAATTTTTATAAAGAGTTGGACAAAGTATTCTTTTCCTTCCTGTGGAACCACTCGCAACATAGAATTAAAAAGGGTGTAATTTTTAAAACATATGAAGATGGGGGATTAAAGATGATAAATGTAAAGGCTTTTACATCTTCCTTAAAATTATTTTGGATGCGAAAATTCCTACTGTCAAATAGAGATCTACATGATTTTATACCAATGTTGGATATAAATAATGTTACAACATGTGGAATTGAATATATCAAAAATATTAAAAAATCACTAAAAACAAATTTTGAGTTGATGCATTTGACTCATGGATTGAGCTACATTATGAACAAAACCCAACTGCAGTTACAGCAAATGCTCCACTTTTTTATAATCCCAACATCCTTGTTGTGGGGGGGGGGGGGTTCCAATAAATCTATGTTTGATGCTAATATCCGACATCTTAATGATGTTATTAATGAAGAGGGTGTTTTCTTGACTTATGAATCTGTTTGTGATATATATCTACAAGTGAAAATTAATTTTCTAGAATACAGGAGTATTATAAGTGCTCTTAAAGCGTGGATGAAAAAAGCGAATTTTGATGGAAATGTAACTGAATCACAAAACCCTCTGGTTATGTCAAATATAAATACCCTTTTAGAATGCAAAAAATCAAGGCAATTTTATAATCTTCTCAACCAAAATAGCACAGAACCTACTGGTAAAAGAAAGTGGAATGAAATATTTGAACTGAACAACAAGAATGGAAAATGATTTTTAAATTGCCTTTTACGATTACAAACAATTGCAAACTGCGATGGTTCCGTTATCGAATTTTGAACAAAATTTTGGCCTCAAACTCATATCTATTCAAAATCAAAATCATAGGCAACAAAAATTGTACCTTCTGTCAAGTGGAAGAAGAAACAATCGAACATTTGCTTTGGGAGTGTGATCATGTACAAGAATTTTTAAGAGAATTTGAAAATTACCTTGCAAATAAAACAAATCTTCAGATATCAGTAACAAATAATAATTTCATTTTTGGATTCTTAGATAAAAGGAAAAAATATACAAAATAATCTCGTTCTATGGCTTAAATATCATATCTACACAATGAGGTAAAATGGTGAAAAGTATAAGTTTGATACCTGCTGGAACTACTGGAAGCTCTTATTTCAATGAATTTTTAGATTGATATAAATATTCCCCTCTCTAGCTTTCTCTCCTCTCATCTTCCCTAGTCCTCCCCCTCTCTTTTTTCCTCTCTTTCTAAAAGGAAAAAAATACACCTTCTGTATTTGTTATTAATTATCTATTGTATTAAATAACATAATGTGTAAAACAAACACTACGGAAGCGTATTAGTGCCACTTGGACACTTCACTTTTTTTTTAATTTCTACACTTTAATCTGTAAAATGTACACATTAAAGTGTAAATTTTACACTTTAATCTGTAAAATTTACACTTTAATCTGTAAATTTTACACTTTAATCTGTAAATTTTACACTTTAAAGTGTAAATTTTACACATTAATCTGTAAATTTTACACATTAATCTGTAAATTTTACACTTTAATCTGTAAATTTTACACTTTAAAGTGTAAATTTTACACTTTAAAGTGTAAATTTTACACTTTAAATTTTACACTTTAATCTGTAAAATTTACATTTTATCTGTACAATTTACACTTTAATCTGTAAATTTTACACTTTAATTTGTAAAATTTACACAAAAAGTGTAAAATGTACACATAAAGTAAAACTTACACTTTAATCTGTAAATTTTGCACTTTAATCTGCAAATTTTACACTTTAAACTGTAAATTTTACGCATTAATCTGTAAATTATAAACTTTAAAGTATAAATTTTACACATTAATCTGTAAAATTTACACTTTAATCTGTAAATTTTACAATTTAAAGTGTAAATTTTACACTTTAATTTGTAAAATTTACACTTTAATCTGTAAAATTTACACTTTAATCTGTAAAATTTACACTTTAATCTGTAAATTTTACACTTTAATCTGTAAATTTTACACTTTAATCTGTAAATTTTACACTTTAAAGTGTGAATTTTATACTTTGATCTGTAAAATTTACACTTTAATCTGTAAAATTTACACTTTAATCTCTAAAATTTACACTTTAATCTGTAAATTTTACACTTTAATCTGTAAAAATTGCACTTTATTTTGAACAACCTGAACTACAATAGGTTATGATCACAATTGTGATGTTTGACCTCTGACACTTGAGAAAAAGTATTAAATGAGATGTTTACAATTGTTTGTATAAATATATTTTTATTTTACATGTACTCGTACTTGTTTATTAGTATATGATAAACAAGGATGGACTATTTCCTCATGGGTCTCGTAATATTCCCCAGCATAAGAAATCAGGGATCTGCTTTTGTTTCAGTATATACATGTGTTTCTTTAGTTTTACTTTAGTGTAACGAAAAGTAAAAATATATATATCAAAGATTTTTTAATTTGCAGTTCAGATTGATAATACGCTTCCGTAATTATCTTGCATGATTAACGGTCTGTTGGCTTTAAAATGCGTCACTGGGAATGTGTGAATTTGCTAACTTGAATATGTGAATAAATAAATAAAGTTTAAAATTTACAGATTAAAGTTTAAAATTTTACACTTTAAAGTGTAAAATTTACAGATTAAAATGTAAAATTTACAGATTAAAGTGTAAATTTTACAGATTAAAGTGTAAATTTTACAGATTAAAGTGTAAAATTTACACTTTAAAGTGTAAAATGTACAGATTAAAGTGTAAAATTTACAGTTTAAAGTGTAAAATTTACACTTTAAAATGTAAAATTTACAGATTAATGTGTAAAATTTACAGATTAAAGTGTAAAATTTACAGATTAAAGTGTAAAATTTACACATTAAAGTGTAAAATTTACACTTTAAAGTGTAAATTTTACAGATTTAAGTGTAGAAATTAAAAAAAAGTGAAGTGTCAAACAGGGATGGGGTCGATTACTTTCAAAAGTAATCGATTACTTTGGATTTTAAAAGTAATCGATTACAAGCTGATTACAGACATTTTTTAAAGTAATCAATTACATCTGATTACTTTTCCTTCATGTAATCATGATTACTTATGATTACTTTAGATTACATTAAGTTTTTTTTTGTTTAATGTTCAAGAACAACAGAATTTTTTTAAATTCAGTCTTCTTTTTTTAAGTATCATTTATAGTTAAGGAATATATAAGGTAGAATCCAGAAAAGTTTGGTGGCACATTTCTGAATATAGATGCATAAGAATTATCAAGTTCATGTTTTCTATCTTTAATACAAGTAAATATCTGTGTTGTTGTTGAGATAGAAGTAAAAAGAATTTATTTATCAAACTGGACATAATTATTGCACATAGGGATTTGAAAGAGAACTGTTACACAAGTAATTGACCTTCTTGTTGCCTTTTCAATTAAGCTGCCAATTACTAGATGTTTTTACAATAATTAATACATTTACTGACCATGGATAGTTCAATAATTGTTTACATCCAAGCTGACCCAACTTTAGTATACCAGTGTTAAATTTATTACTATAATTAATTCACATATCTTTTTTATGTGCACGGAAAATCAAACAAAGTGATTTATAAAAAACATTTCAATAAAGGAATATTTGATATTAAAAAAAACATGTTTATTCAAAAATATTTTTATAATTTTAATAAATAAAATGTTGCATTTCACACGTTAATTGATTGAAACCAAAAAAAATCAAAATGATCCTGTAGAAATTTCTTTAAGTTTAATTATATATATCAAGTCAAAATGGCAAATTGCTAAGCTGCTAAAATATTTTTGAAATTACTACTGAATATAGCTAGGAAATGATAGAATTTACTCATTGTCTGGACAATGGACCTGATTATAAGCATTTCTGGAAGCAGTAGAAGAAGACACCTTACTAAAAATAGCACATAATTTAATAATAACTTTTGCTCACTGAATATCATCAAAAATCATAATTTCATGAACTTTGTTTTTATAATTGTAATCATAAAATAATCAAAAAGTAATCATGATTACAGGACTTTTTTCAGAGTAATCGATTAAATTACGATTACTTGTAATCAGAAAAATAGATGATTACTGATTACTCATGATTACTTGCCAAACTGTAATCGATTACAGCTGATTACGATTACTGATTACGATTACCCCATCCCTGGTGTAATTGGCACTAATCCGCTTCCGTAAAAAACGAAGAATTATAAAAAATAATAATAAAAAAAGTAACGGACATCTTAAATCCTCCTGAGACAAACCTAGTGTCATCTGCCACCAAGACCACCCACCCAGCCCTAATAACGGACATCTTAAGTCCTCCTGAGACAAACCTAGCTTTAATTCTACATCAGCCACCAGGATCACCAACCCAACCCCAATAACGGACATCTAAAGTCCCCCTGAGACAAACCTAGCGTCATCAGCCACCAGGACCACCAACCCAACCCCAATAACGGACACCTAACGTCCTCCTGAGACAAACCTAGGGTCATCAGGCACCAGGATCACCAACCCAACCCCAATAACGGACACCTAAAGTCCTCCTGAGACAAACCTAGCGTCATCAGCCACCAGGATCACCAACCCAACCCCAATAACGGACACCTAAAGTCCTCCTGAGACAAACCTAGCGTCATCAGGCACCAGGATCACCAACCCAACCCCAATAACGGACATCTAAAGTCCTCCTGAGACAAACCTAGCGTCATCAGCCACCAGGACCACCAACCCAACCCCAATAACGGACATCTAAAGTCCTCCTGAGACAAACCTAGCGTCATCAGCCACCAGGACCACCAACCCAACCCCAATAACGGACATCTAAAGTCCTCCTGAGACAAACCTAGGGTCATCAGTCACCAGAACCACCAACCCAACCCCAATAACGGACACCTAACGTCCTCCTGAGACAAACCTACCGGTAGCTGTAATTATACATCAGTCACCAGGACCACCAACCCAATTGAAACTTTCTTTTCCAAAATGTATACCTCCTAAAAAGAAATATTTTTGCTAACACACAGTAGTTGGGCTCCTGAGACAAACCTAGCGTTATCTGCCACCAGAATCATCAACCCAATCGAAAATTTCTTTTGCAGAACGTATATCTCCTAAAAAGAAATATTTATGCGAACATATACGAGAGGTTATCAAAAAGTTCGTGAACTGAGGCTATAAAATTAGTACTATGTAGTCTATACTTTCAAAATTTATAAGGGACATAAAGCAAAAAAAAAAAAAAAAAAAAAAAAAAAAAAATAAAGAAATGTTGAAAATTTTAGTTTGATGTGTTTATTTTTTGCTAAAACATGATAAAATAAAAAAAGACATTATATGTTTACCCGGCGCCGTCGCCGTTTCGTTTCGTGACGTCCCACAACGTCATTGTTTTTCAATGTCCGCTTCTTCTACACTTAATTTGATGAGGTTCCCTGGATTTGAGTATGGACTACAAATCGACATTAACCATGCGCGGATCTAGAGGGGGGGGGGTCGGGGGGGGGGGGGGGGGGGGCCCCCCCTGGAATTTACCATGTTAAAAAATGTATATACTAAACCAAGAAAATAGTTACCATGCCCCCCCC
>NW_026938676.1:775000-844126 GCF_032062105.1 Saccostrea cuccullata | reverse complement strand
TACGCCTACCGGAAATCGCTCGAGTTGCGCAGAGGTAAAATATGTGAACTAGATCGGGCCTCGTTAAATTTTCTTGAATGTCTACTAACTTGTCTCTGGTTTCTTTTCACATATGACCTCAATTATCTAAATTAGCATTTCAGGCAGTTTTTTTTCCTTTTGGGGTAAATGGACGCGCCCTTGACGTCACGGAATGGCGTCGCGGACAACGGATATTTGAGCGAAGTTGTGGAGAAATGTCACCGCTGCTGCTGTAAAACATACATTTGAAATCATATGCATTAAGAGGCATAAAGAATGGTCCCTTCCAAAAAGATTGGTTTGTGTTTTATAATTTTCGATTGAAGATTAATTGTGCGACAGCCTTGATATTAAGGGGTTCCCCGGTGACCTAAAATGCGTTGCACACCTTGTGTTATTATTATAGGTATTACGTATCTTTTTTATTTACTGAAAATTTCGGTAAAATTGATAGGTACGCGAACTCCTGTGATCGAACATAATACGTGTTGTTATCCGCAATATTGCAAAATGATATTATTGACGATATATGAGATTGATTTGCAATTAACACATACACGGTATACATATACATTGTACGTCTTATATGATATTATTTTCTACGATAATTGACATAGGTATCAAGATAAAGATCATTCACAAAGAATGCATTAATATTATTTAACGAAGAATCTTGACTTGTCTGTATTTATTGTGAACAATATGCAATAAAAAGACAAAACCTCTGTATGTGATAGGTGTAAGTTCCAAGGTCTTTAAACTTACAAATATGTACATGTCGATGTGAAGAACTTTTTTTTATAAGTATCCTTCCACTGCAAGAAAAAATGCCTCATAAGTTCATATGTTTATTTTTCTTTATGACTTTCTGAGCACTTTTTGAAATCAATGTGTATAATTTGCATAGTTTGATTTATGTATGTGATAAAGAAAATTGAATTGTTTGGGCTTAATTATGCTCTTATAATTTAATCTTTTCAAAAGGTTACGAAATTGGCTTAAAATTAATTGAATATAATTATTATGATTGTGATTTATAATGAAAAGATATATCATGAAAGAAAAACATTCTTAAAATATAGCGTCGTTAACTTTATATATTTTGAAGTTTTAAACAAGCCGTTACTCAATTTAAATTTCAGATAGCTCACAAGTATGCTTTATGTATGAACAATTTCTATAAAGAGGTAAATTAATGACAAACAAGTTGATGAAACAAGAATTTCAGCAGTCTTGTTTAACGTCTTCATTTCCTAAGTTCTATGGTTGATACACTGACCTTGTTAGCAAATTCAATTTTTCAATGGAATCAAATGCTGACTGACATTTTTCATACTCATTGTTTGTCCATTATTTATACACTGAATTGACGACGGGTTTTTCCGTTGTTTTCCGATCATGACAAGGAGTACACTGCGCGTGTGACCGGTTGGCAGGGGATGCTCACTCCTCCATGGCACCTGATCCCACCTTTGATGTTTTGGAGGTCCGTGTTTGCTCTGCCCCTATTTTGTATTGTTTATGGACTTTTGATCTGGAATATTGTTCGTTCGTTATCTCCATATGTTTTATCCTTGAAGAATATCACATTCCTAAAGATCTAGTGAATATTGATGTCTTCTTCAAGTTAAAAAAAACGGGAAAATGCACATTCAAGTTAATGATATTGATCAGAAATAGCATTTACAAGGTCATGTCACACAGGAAATGATTGCAACATTCTATTTGCATGGGATTGGTATGATTCAGAAAGGATGAATTACAATTTGTTATATCACTTCCGTATTTTAGAAGAAAACATATAGGGCCAGATTTTTATTGATACTATTCTTTGTTCTTTCCTCAGAAGATATTGAACGTAGTTAAACGTACTTAAAATCTATTAATACACATACACTACCAAGAATTAAGGAAATCTTTGCATACATGAATGAAAGAAAATTTTCTCCAAGATTGACTGGAAACAAGCATCTTAAACTTCTTGTAGACGAGGCGCCCGAGGACAAGCTGTCCATACACAAGCATAACGGATTGAAGACTGTCAAAATAATGGACTTCGAAAAATTGCGACTGATAATTTGCAGAGAAAAATTAAGCACGTTCTAAAAGGATGTCATAGGGAATCAATGTATTTTAGTGATATGATTAAATATGATAACGAGGAAGACACAGCACCCGGGTTTGGGGGCAAATTGTTTTAAATTTGGTGAGTAAAAAAATTGGACCATTTGCATTTTCCAATGCGAATTCTTCAAATAGAATATATCTTTTTGTAGATATATGATCAAATGCCAGGGTCTACACAGGACATAAAAAGATGAAGCGGTTATGAAGGTACCGTCGCCCACAATGACTGCGAGCTTAGCCACAAAGTCACATAGATTTCAATCGACCTTACTATTTAGGGGTCATATGATTGATATAACTAAAAATGAAAGGGATGATGAAACGTGGAGGTCAGTATAACCTTACTACATCAATACACATTTGATATATTGATGTTCTAAGGATGGTTTTAACTAAAAATCGACTGCTAAGTATATCTGTAATTGAAAATTGACATTATTTCTTTAGAGAATTCCGACGTCTTCTTGTGTGGTAGTGGAATACAACGCCGTGAGTTAGGTAAAATTGGGTTTCCTATAGACATGCATACAGGCGCAGAAATGTAGCATAAATGAGACAAGCAGTGTTAAAAGAGGTAAAAAAAAAAGGAAAAAAAATTAAAGCACAGAAAACTTTAACAATGTCATTTTGTGTTGACTTAAAAATTCAGTGTAGAAAAATATTGACCAGGTGGTTGGTCCGAGGTTCCGTGCCACAGCAGTTGTTCACGCGAAAAAGATCCTTCGTTATCAAGGCTTTACATGAAGAGTATAGATTCAAAATTTGTAGCCTTTAATAGGCAAGTGCAGGGTCTCCTGCCTGTTTGAGTATATGAGTGAATATGTATGAGTGAAAATTCTCGACAAAGATTTTTAAACAAAAAAAAAGAAGATGAAATATGATAGCATAATGCATGTTTCTGAAAAATATAGGCATATTCCATTTTGTTTTTTCTGTTCGTATAAACTGTACATGAATATCTTGAATATATATATATATATATATATATATATATATATATATATATATATATATATATATATATATATATATATAAGCTCACTAAATGATATATAATGTATATATATATATATATATATATATATATATATATATATATATATATATATATATATATATATATATATATATATATATATATATATATATATATATATATATTGCGGATAAGAGATAAAGCGGTACAGACGGACGGACGGAATTTTTAACGACAGACACGTGCACAAAGACAAAGGGTTAAGCATCCCCTGTAGGTGACATAAAACAGCTATTTTAAAACTGATTTTGGAGAAGACTTAATGAGATATTTTGAACAGTGATCGATTTAACATGTTAAATATGGAGTAAGAGGGGGTTTGACACGTTTTGAAATTCCAGGGTTGAGATCAGGGGGTCGTAACATAAAGGCTACTTAAGTCTAAGACCGTGCTTAAGTAGGACTTAAGTACAGTTTAAAACGTAAGACCGTAACTAGAAGCGTGCTAAGATTTGGTAATCTTAGCAGAACTTAGGCGGCCGGTAGAGGTGACTTAAGTATATCTTAACTTTCATGTACATATATTTATAATTATTTAATGTTGACTTTCGATGTTAAAATATTCCTCTGTTCATATTATGCATTTAAGAAAATAATTATCTCTATTTGACGCCGATTTAAGAATTTTACTTTTTCGTTGGGGAGGGGGGGGGGGGTTGATCACTGATTCCAATATCACTCCCAACAGAGCATACATGTAAATACAAAATTTAATTTTAGGGATACGTCTGAAATTAGTGGGACCTCGGTTATAGAAGTAAATTGAACACAGTAATAAACCATGGATCTGTATGTTCGTTTTGAAAAAATGAGTTGAAATGATTTGTTAAAAACAGAAAAGAAAGAGGATGATGACAGTATATCATAAAACTTCTGCAGTTTTTGCTTCTGACATGCATGGCCTGATACATAGCGGGGATTCAACATGTATTGAACTCTTTAGAGTTTCAAATTTAAGTAGATAGACGGTCGATTATCTTTTCTTGTCTGCGATAATAACAGGGTAAGTGAACATTTGTCAAAACAAAAGAGTTACACAAGGAAAACTGAAAACATCTCAGGTGATAAAATAATTGCCGTAAATTTACAATGAACCACAACTCGCCACTTTCTGAACGTGCGGTATTTGCTTCCAAACATTCCGATTAATTCATAACATAATTATAAATTTTAATACGAAATCTAATCTAACATAACTTAAACCAATAGGCAAGGACGTCAACTTCAATATGTAATGAATTAAAACCCTAACCGAATCACTTTTAGCAATATATCTATATAACATCAAAAAACACAGGTTGGCTCATATGAAATATTTTAAACATAAGTTTGACTTAGCTAAGACCTAGCTTAGTTTGCTTTATGTTACGGTTTAAGACATACTTAAGTAGTACTTAGACAGGTCCTAAGATTGTGCCTAAAACGTACTTACGACCCTACTTAAGTCAAAAACTTAGCAAGCTTTATGTTAAGAGCCCCAGGTTCTTCGGAGTAAGCAAATCTGCGGAGATCCCTGTGTATTGATCAGAAAGACTAAACATCTCGTAGTCAAATTCAGCATAAAAACATATACCTTGCAATGGGTATGACCGAAGTCAGCCTAAATACTACCCAATGATAGGTTATATTTGCCAACGAGATCATTAAAACGTGGCGCATACATATTTTAGCGCAAACTCAAGTGAGAACGCATTAGCGCAAATAAATTTTAGCGCTTGCACTTGTCAGTAAAATATATACATTTGATATATTTTTTTTTATCCACACCCGTATTTGATTTTTTGGTTAGTCAAGCACGGAAACACATTAGTACTCCCGTATATCTGTAAACATTCGTTAACTTACCGCGGTACGTGTTGCTATCACATGGAAGTGGCACAATGTTAAATATTAATTTTATATCTATTTTCTATTAAAAGAAATGGAGTATTTACTCATTTAAAATCATATTAAAACAAAGCATGCTGCGACAGAAAATTACTTCGATAAAACGGTAATCCTAATCAGGTATTGTCTGCAAGCTCAATCGCCATGCTTGATTGCATTGTTTACCTCGAGGCGATAGATGATTGACACGCCGAGAAGCCAAACTTTGAAGGTGCTAATGATAATAATCGTTTAACAACTACTGGGGTAAGTAATAGTTACATGATGACACGAGATGATGCATACAAAATATCGTTGAGTTATTGCACGCGAGGAGGCGTTAGCCTCCGAGTTTGCTATAACGAAACGATATTTTGTATGCATCATCGAGCTGTCAATCATGTAACTGATTTATCCCATGACCCTTCATTTGACCTTTTCCCATATTTGGTATTTTCTTTACATCAACTAATAAAGACTCTGAAACAGAACCACGTGATAGTCTTAACGCGAAGGGTTTTTTGGTATCCAAGTAACGGATTTACAAATTTGGTAATTTTCATAGTACTGTAACACGTGATCAATTTCTTGAGATAATCAATTCATTTGTTCTATGATCTGGCGAAAATGGCAGAAGGGGTTCAGCGTAAAGAATCGTCGTTTTTCAGCAAGCCTACGACGAGGATAATTTTCAATCGAGTCAAGCAGTTCAGATGTATGAACTCGGGCGATGGGATTTAAAAGGCCCATGGGGCCAGGACTTTATGAATTTCGATTTATAGTTTCCGGGATTGAAACGGGAAAATTTTACGGAATGGACTGAAAATACAAGATTCGGAAAACATGTGTCGGCCATTGAAATAAGTGCGCTTAAAAAAATCAAGAAAGTAAATTCACGAGCCGTAACACTTCATGGGCAGTCAACATGGTTCAAAAGTTCAACGAGTGGAAATCTCAAAAACAGCAACTTTGAGTTTAAAACCATTCCCGAAATACTTAGTAAATACCAAGAACTTGTGTTCTTTATATATCACGTTTTGTACACTGTAATTGAAGCCAGGTGCGCATATGGTTTCCCCTACCCCGAGGACTTTATATCCGATTTGTTCCGATATTCTACGGTACATGAGAGCAAGGTGTTCATTATATGAACTTTTCAGAGGATGCCGGGAAGGAAAATGCTACTATTGAATGTGCGAATTTCTATCATGGGAGATGAAGTTATCCGCTTCGAGAATTATGCTTCGCCTGACGGTGTCGATGTCTTTTTTGTAAAGATTTGTGCATTTTGATTTAAACTGTGTAATCTGTTTTGTTTTGTTTTTCTCTTGTTTTTGTTAGTTCATTAAAATCTAGTTCTAAACGAATTTTTGTCTCATTTGCATAGCTCCTCCTACATCCGGAGTATAATCGTTGGATATCACTAGCTTTATATCACATATGTGATATTTAATATATCACCACACTTATGTTGATATGAAAAATACACCCTTGCGAAGATCAAAGAAAAAATTGTCGGTCATGGGATAACAATAGTTTAATTGAATTATAATTTGGCAGAACTTTCTGTCTTCCGAACATGTGCAGTACTAGTGTGTATATAAAATC
Source organism: Saccostrea cuccullata (assembly GCF_032062105.1). Lineage (NCBI taxonomy): Eukaryota > Metazoa > Mollusca > Bivalvia > Ostreida > Ostreidae > Saccostrea > Saccostrea cuccullata. The sequence continues at coordinate 837,468 of NW_026938676.1, read as the reverse complement.
CAATGACCCTTCGACATTACGTAATCGCGCGTTCCGGTTTATGTGTACTTATGCAAAAGCTTTGAACACACACAAAAAATGATATTTAGAAATCCTTTAGCGCACAATAAATTTTAGCGCTCAGGGGCTCTTGCGCCAAAGGCGCTAAAATTAGTAGTGCGCCAAATATTCTCGTTTTACAGTATGTTGTAGCCAGCATATGTTTAAAAAGTCATAGAATCGGAACATGCTTCTCGGCATTAATTAAACTGGAAAATGTAAATACCATATGCAGATGAAAGCCACAAGTTGTGCCAGTTGGAATTGTTAGAAGACTCAATAAATGTTGTCCACTACAGCATCCTTAATATCAATTTTAGAATATTAGTGTGTAGAATCAGAATGATTTTCAAAAAAGTCATTTTGTTGAATTCAATCTCAGGATTATAAATTAATGACTCCCATCATAATTAACAAAGCAGTTGTCGATATCGCAAAGGTCAGTCCTAATTATATCTCCAGGTATCATAGTATAAAGTTTAGAAAACTAATAAAAATTTTAATGTTTGTATTAACTTTAAAAAACAGATTTTTTAAAATCATTAAATTTTTTGGGGAGCTTTTGATAATCTCTTTCACATTTACAGCTCCTCTAGAATACACTGAAGCACAACACGTCTTTTAAAAGTTTGTCCTTCATAGCACTTTTAATTTTTTTCTCTATATTGGTATTTTTGTCATATTTATGGTCTTCTATTTATTTGTCATGTAAACCCGTTAACCAGTCTCTCCATCATTATGCACTGGAAGAAGATAGGTAACTCTTTTCAAACATCTGGAAATTCATGAGATGTTAAATTGATCTTTCCTTCCACTACCCGGTAATTATGATTAGAAAACAAAATTTTACATGTCTTTTCATCTTATTTGATTAATTTGATTTTCTAAGCACATTGTTTCCAAAGTCTTACCTTATAATTACTGTTTTAAGTACATGTGTGTATGTTGTTAATTCTGGCCATTACGTATAGATCAGAAGTTTTCTGTATGTTGCATTTCCCCATCGATCCTTTTACTTTTAAAGAAACAATTGAACTGTAGGTCCCTAAACAATTTTTGTATTTAACCATTAGTACACATTAACAATAGTTAACTAGATAATAGTCATAACAATTTCCTGGACATAAAAGTATTATATTTTGTTGATTTCGACCAATTTTTGAATTATTGCCCTTTCAACATTCGAAGAAAGACGTGAAAGATCATTTGGTCATTTCTAACTTAAAAGTTGGTTTTTCTAACCTTAAATTTTTCCCCTATTTTTAGCCGGGCTTATTGCTCAAAGAGCAATTGCCGGCTTATGTTATCCTGTTCAAGGCAGGAAGTCAATCCCATTGTCGCCATTTTAAAGTTACGTGCAAAAATATAGTTCTTACTCTCAACCGCTTTTACGCAAAATAAAGCAACAAAAATAAAACGAAGTTTTATCTATATAAATAAACATTTAGTAATGACTTTGAAAACTTCCGTCCTAAGTCAAAGAACATAATTCATTAGCGTAAGGATTTTTGATAATCAGTGTTATCGTAGTTCTCTACATATGCGAGATGAAGCAGGAGAGGAAATCAGACTGGCCTGTTTGTTCACATTCAGCTGAGATACCAGATTAATTCTGATTCTGACAAAATCGGACCGTGGTATTAGGATTGAAAAACTCACTGTCAGTGCCTTATCATTTATATTGACCTTTTCATCAGAATATAAACGTGATTCATGTAAGAAATTCATTCTACTCTGTAAATGAGCCCGGCTCTCTGTATTTCTGAGTACTTTGATTTTCAACCTGTGCTTTGCCTACTTTAAGATATTAAACTTTGGTTATTATTGAACTAGCAGATATAATTATGAACCATTGCTTTAGGTTTAATTAAAATATAGTTTGTTCTGTTTATTTGAGCGAATGTTTGGTGCACTAAAATTCAATTTATCTAATAAAAGTTAAGATAAATCGTAGCAAAACACAAAAGAAAAAATGTAGCAATGAAATTTATGGAGATAAAGAAAAGAAGTCGAGTTTAAAAGTCGATTTGACAATACAAAATTGGAGCAAAGAAACAATGGACCTCCAACAATGTCAGGGGTGAGATCAGGTGCCGTGGAGAAGTGAGCATTCCCTGCCGGTCACACCAAGCGAATGCTCTTTCTCATAATCGGGAAATAACAGAAAAATCCGTCTGTGTGTCTATAATGGCCTATCAACTAGAATGAAAAAACAACAGTCAGTGATTGACATTATAATAAATGGAATTGCTTCCAAGGTCATACATGTAGTATCGACCATAGAACTAATGAAATGAAGACGAGACTTTAAACGGGACTGTTGATATTCTTGTTTAAGAACCCTTCATGGGTAGTGCATGCTCTTGTGTATCAAATCAACCGAGAGATATAAATCCCGTATTCGGTTTACAAAGGTATATTGCTGCATAAGTAAGGGAAGTTGATGATTGAAAAGTTAAAATCATGAAGCTTGATTATAAGATTAGTAGATACCCATTAACATCAGAATGCAGTTCGCTATAATTGGTTTTTTCAAGCTGCAACAGGACAAGGCGATCATTTATGTACACATCGATTCAAGCGGAAAGCATATCATTTTACGTAAGCCCTCTTTAAAACTTCAATTAAATTTTAAGTGATTTAAGTATTAATGAGATTGCTTGCTTTTTTATCTTCATATTTTATATCCTTTATCGGTGTTTAAGGTAGGATTCTTCTCTGGTTTCTGACTAGATAAAACATTTAAAGTATATTTGCTGATATGTCTTGTATATTTAGGTGTAAGGGATTTAAAAGACTATATTTTTCTTTCCTCATCACAATTGTACAACCTTAAATAGAAATGGTAAACTGCGTTTGAAAAGTAGCACGGACTATATTTTTGGCGGAATGGTGGCGTATGAAAATATCCTCTTTTCTGTCTCTCAAAATTCTAACAGAAGAATGAATTTAGTTATAATTCTAACACAATCAAAGACTTGAAGAAATTTTCAAATGTAAGTTTAATTAATAATAAGAGACTAAAGTTTCAAAATATATCAAATAAATATGATTTTGCAAACATACTAAAACTATGTAGCTTTTAAACGCTTCCAATCAAAGTACAGATTTGAGCCAAAAATCCATAAAAAGTATATTTTCTCTCTTATTAAACGATTAAAACTTTTTGTTTTTATATCATTTTGTACATTTATAAGACTACTTTATTATATGTGAAAATAAGAAAAAGTTAAATATAGGAAGCATAGAAAAATAACTAATATGTCCTAAATAATTAAGAAAAACAGAGAAAATTCGGATTAGCCAATATCCAGTTTAGTTAAATTATTTATGTAAATTTGGTAACATCATGCTATAGACCCGATATAGTAATATCTTTTTATGCAAAAAGAACAATCTCTAAACGTTTGAAAAAGAAGTAGGCATCACATGATTGGCAACAGTATTTTTTTTATTCACAATGTCAAGACAAAAGATAATGACCTTGACCTGACCTTGCCTCTAATATAAAACGGTCAAATTTAATCTCACTGAAACGATCACTTACTGATATTGTCTTTTTGATTCTGTGAAAATTTCATTAATTTTTAAATATAAGAAATATGAGAAGAATCCTACCTTAATATAATCAATCAGCAGGACTTGTGTTTGTATTTAAGCAACAAAAACAAACAGGCTAATACTGTTACCATGATTTTATTTGCGATGACTTTATTTCACGATTGACCAGGGATAAACTAGTTCGCAATGATTAATTCAATTTTCGCGATCAAGTCTTTTTGAGTTTGTTGTTAATAGATAGAGAGACTGGATCGGTTGGCTGCGAGAAATATTCGGGATTACGAAGCTCTCGCAAATCTTTCAAACATTTCTTGCACGCGAATAAAAGTTGGTTTGCAGTAAATAAAACTGTACGATTTAACGTTTTGGTAAAGTGAAATACTTGCATAATTAAAGAGTTTTTACTGATTAATATTTTGTAATATTATGCCGCGAAAAACATTGAAATTGATATTCAGTATTATTTTATCAGGTGCACATAAAATTTTGATAACAAATGTCAAAATTTTTAAAAGTCACATATCGTTCAGAGACGTATTGCCTGTCATCGTCGCAAACCACGGCCAAAATGTATCTCCCATTCTGGCCGTGGTTGAACGAGCAGAGAATTCTTCGTAGCTCTTTAAAAAATTGACCAATGCGAGTAAAGCATAGTCGGATGATGAACTTTTTCGCGACCTTTCAATATCCAATCGCAGTATAGAAAATATTTCTTGTATACTTTTGACGTCAGTTGTTGATTTCAATTGCAATGGAAACAAAACTTGCCACTGACTGAATATGACGTCACAATAGAGAGGCGTAAATATTCAAGATTACGACACTTTTTGTGTTCAAGCAGCCACGGGTAGGAGAGAGCTATAAATGCGGACTCCGGACCGTGGCTTGAGACGATGATTGCCTGTATTCAACTTTGATTTTCAAAGTCATCACGAAACGACTTGGAGTCTGGTATTTTATTTTTCATTTAAGGAGCTCAAATTTGATTATAAGCATTTCCTCAACAAAATATCATTTTTTTCGCATTTGATGCAATATACATAGAATTGCTCTCCATGATTTGATTCACATTTTTTGTATGGTAAGGATTTTTTGAAAAAGTCATTCTCTTTGAACTCGATAAATTTATGAAAGGTTTTATGAAGTGATTCAGGAAACAATTATACATCGACTTCTTCACTTAAAAGTCCAGTAAACAATATTGTAAGACTATTGCCGATATTATTAGATATAGCGTGAAAGTTAAGATATTAAACAACATTTTTTTGTTATTTGCCTCGTTTTCTTACTATTGAGATCTGTTTTAATTCCTTTTAATGAATATAGATTGGGATTTTTTTTTACCTTGTACAATTTCTTTGGGTTTTTTCTTTATATTCATATGCAAACATTTGTTTCACACAATCCATTATGCAGGGATCATATCGTTAAATAAATGAAACGATTCTACAAATAGAAACATAGCCCTTTGCCTTTTTGGGGGGGGGGGACCATTGAAAATATTTTCCAAATCTATGCTTATTACATTGAGATGAAGTCCTTAACATTAAAAACAAATGAAGATGTGTATTAGTTGGAGCGACCTTGTCGAAGGACTTGCTTATGATAAAGTCAGGATTATTGAGAATTCAACGTATTAAGTCTACCCAGTGCTTCTGTTCAACGGCATTTGTCCACCACAGAGCCTCTAATAAGGCAGGCAGACTTAACGGACGCAAAATGGTGGACGGTATATTGCTTTATGCTATTAAATTTTACAGAATTGTTATCTTGGACAAAAGTTATTCAAAGCTGTACAATGCCGCTGAATTTACCAGAAGCACTGCTTTTGACAAATGCAACTTAAAAATACAGTGCGTCTACCATGCAGAAGCAGCGCCTTAGTCAAATCAATGTCAATGAATATACAATGTACCTGAAACAGTGTTGACTGCTGTCTTCTTTTTATAATCAGTGAGCTGAACAAGCTCATGGTGCTAATAAACTATCCATGGCATTGTTGATATATTCTTAATAATAAAAATAGAAAGACAATTCATCGTTGTTTTCTTTTGAAATTGTATTGTAAAAAAAATAATTGCGAAAATTTGAATTTGAATTCAAATTATTCCTAGATATGTTGATCAGTTTTTGGTGAGTAACTTTTAATCTTGGATATTTTCAATCTCTGACTTGTGAAATGTGGTGTTATTCCTACTTGACTTAAGTTCTAGTTTGCATGTAGAAACAATGTAGATTTCCCTTGAGTCTAAACACTAATCACATTCGTTAATTACTTTTCTCTACAGCGTCATTACAGGCGTTCATAAACAAATCAATAACAAGGTCATGCATGTCTGCAATGCAATGAAAATACGGGAAAACGTAATGCACAGTCTCCACGCTATACATCCAGGAATATAAAACATGGTACACTAATTCTCATCATATGTATATTATAATCTTATTTTCTATTTTTTTCACGAAATACATTCGAATGTTTATGCTTTCACACATGTATGCCTGTTTATTTGGTATCCTTGGGCCGATAATACACGAGAAACTCAGCCCAGGGGAAAAATGGAGGGCCATTGTTTATCAAGAGAGAGCACATCCAAAATAGTCATGAAAAACAGAATCGATTCGATTAGCTGAATACAAAAGCTCAGGTATATAACTAAGGTCACTACACTTTGTACCTGTTGATTAGCAGCAGAAATTAGCGCTCAGTGAAGTTGTTAAAGAGTTCTGAAGACGTGGTTCATAAATTGTTCATCATGATGATGGCTGAATCTATTTCAAACTCCTTGGCAGAGAAAGGATCTGTTGTAATGGCAGTGGACTATAGTGATAATGCCGAGTGGGCATTTGATTGTGAGTATTCATTTATTCAGAAGGATATACAAATTATATAGACTATTGCCTTCGTCAAAACGACCAATGATTAATACATTATAATTTGAAAAGAAAATTAAATTCCTTCTATATAGCATTTTAAGATGCAGCAATAACCTTTAAGTTTAAACCATAAAATTTTCTAACATGGAATAATATAATCATAAAATTTTTCAAAGAAGTTGAATTTCTAAAGCTGACAGCTAAACAAATTATTGAGAGATTTCATTTGAAGATCCAGCAGACATTGTTACTATTCACAAGTGTGAATAATGGATGCTGCTTGGAATTTTCAGTATTTCACATGCTCTGAGCCTGGAAAAAAATTATTAGAATATACTTACTGTTGAACTGTCAAATATACATAAGCAAAACATAGAAAGTTACAACAAAGAAAAATTGTTTTAAAAGGCAATAATGGTAGATCTATGTAATCATATCGTAATATTTTATGAATTTTAATTTTAATTCCAAATACTCATTGCAATGACGTAGATTTTTTTTTGTTATGTTTTTTCCCCTCCCGAACCTTATTTTTGTAAGACATAGACCTTGATAAATTTCTAATGCTGTGTGCATAAAATATTTTTAAAAAGATGAAATAATATATAAAAATTTAAAAACTACTTTTTATATAATAGAATGGTGGTCATTTGTCTTTGTAATTAGTATTTGTATTGATGCTTCTTTTTTAAAAATATTATTTTCATTAAATTGTTTGATTAATTGTGGGAAATGTTACAATTAGTAAGAGAAAGGAGAGCATCCCCTTATGAATAGTTTGCATACAACAATGCATGTCAGAGTATGTCGTGTATAGATAACGTTTCTTTGAACATTCAAAGTGAAAATTTGAAATTTTACAAATAAGATCACAAGATGGCTTGGTCGATTAAGAGGTGTAAGTGTTTAGTTTGTTCAAACAAAAACATACCCCGATATTTAAATTTATTTGTCTGCATTCATTTTCGCTTACGTTCAGAAGTAATTGAAAAGAATTGTCTTCACAAGGGTTTCAAAGAAATATCGTGGATCTGATTTTATCTAATGTATTATTGATGCAATCTCAAAATGCCATATAGTTGTAAAACGCTATAATCACTTTTGGGATCCCCGGAGACGTGTCCGATTAAATTGATATGTTTATCCTTTTTATCTATCTCGCGAAGAATTCCCATATGCGAATTGGTTGTAGTTTGAGCATGCATCGAAGAGTAAAATTATGGCCATAGCTAAAATAGATCTCTGATTTCTTCATTTTATGACAGTCAATATCATCAGTGCTCCGAGTTTAACATTGGGAACTTGAAGGACAAGGCGGAAATATTTTCATTGACGATAACACTGTCACTAGAAATTTCTGAGAAGATTTCGGATATCTTCTAGCCGTTTCACAGAATACAGTTGATGCGGCAGCATTACTAATACAATGCCTTTCTGTAATCAATGTCTTAGGATTTTTCCATTTCCATTTTAGCGTTAGGTTCTCCATCAAGATGTTAATTGTATGTAACTGATTCAGAAGCACCAGTGACACTATTGAATTCTGATTTTTTTCCTCAAACAAAATAATTTTGTTTCCTTCCTGTAATAGAGAAATTCGCTGTATCGATCAGGTGGAATTGATACTCTTTTTGTAAGTATTCCGATAAATTCAATTTTGTGGAAAAGGATTTGAAAGTGACTGAATTATAAAATCGATCATACCATATACACTCTTTACACAGGCACGTAGCAACAGGGGGGGGGGGGGCAAAAATTACCTTTACTATTGAAACTGTTCATTGAAAGGTTGGTTGCACCCCCCCCCCAGTAGTTAACATAGTAAAGTGATATCAAAGAAATGAAGTATTGTATGGGGAAAATGCTTGTTAGGTTTTACGGGTAAGTAAAAAAAAATTCTCTGGCTGACCGCTCCACTTTCAAAAACGATACTACATGCCTGTTAAATGTAACTACAGAACCATTTATACCGAAAAATAATCCTTCAGAATCCATTTGCATATTTCATTTAAAGGACATGTCTGTTAAATGTAACTACAGAACCATTTATACCGAAAAATAATCCTTCAGAATCCTTTTGCATATTTAATTTAAAGGACATGTCTGTAACTGATTTTCTCTACTGATTTAATTAAAACAACCATCCATTGAAACATACTCTCTGCGATCGACTTCCGTTAAATTTCTCCTATCCAGTTTTTTCAGTAGCTTGCGAATATATAGCAATAAAATGCTGTGTTTTCTAAAATGCATTATGAATTTTGCCGATAGTAATATTTGTCCACTACGATAGATGTATATCTAGCAGATCTAGAACTTTAATTTGAAATAATTCATAGAAAATAGAATGTTTTATGACAATTATATTGACCCATTAATCCTCTGTAGAGAAATATAGTTTCAGGTTCGACTGTCATACGAAAAACAAGGTAAGTGTGCAATACACTGATGCCACCATAAAACAGCTTTTTGTCAAATTAATTTTATTTCACAAGTAGGCTTAACTCCAAGATCAAGGTTAAAAGTTAAGAAGTAGTGTAAGATAAACATTGTTGATTTCCAAAGGAAGACCTTATCATTTGAAATACGTCTGTGAAATATAAAGGCTCCAGTCCTTAGTAGTTTTGTTCAAAGATTTTTAAAATAAAAAGTTGTACAAGCGTAAAGGTCAGGGACAGAAGATAGAAATATGTTCATCCATTGAAAGGATGCAGCACAATGAAGACACATGCGCAACTTGAAAGCAAAGCGGATTTTTTTTAATGACGAGAAAACTGCAATCAGAAAATTCTGAGAAGTTTTCGGATATCATTTAGCAATTCCAAGGAATGCGGTTCAGAGATGCAGCGGCATTACTAATACAATGCCTTTCTGTAATCAATGTCGTAAGACTTTTCCAATTCCATTTTAGCGTTAGGTTCTCCATTCATGTGTCAATCAACATGTTAATTGTATGTAACTGATTGATTAGTATCCGTGACACTATTGATTTCCTCATTTCATCATCAGCACAATAAATATTATACCAATTCTTTCCCTCTTTATGTTTCATTAATAGAGGTTTGTGTTGTATCGATTATTTGAAATTGATACTTTTTGTATATATTACGATAAGTTTAATTCTGTACAATGGGATCTGTAAGACACTTAATATGTAATCAAATAGTACAAATATCAGCTCTGCCCTTCAAAGTATTCTTTCATTATGAAACAGAAAGCTTAAATGTTAACAAAAAACCGAGCGAAATCTAACACTATACATTCTTATAATATGGAAACTTTTCTGCTGAAAAAAATCTTTTTAAAAAAGGTGTTATTTTGACATAAACTGTGTCATTTTGGCGTTTGTGAATAAATTAACAGGACTGGGGAACCTTGCTGTCTATTTTGTATATATATTATGTCTATGGCACATGATCCCATATCTGATTTCAGATGACTATGTTGGTTCTACTCTTAATTCATCAATGTTTAATGGCATTTGAGAATGATCTCTCTTCGGTATCTTCACTTTTTATTGGTAAAATAATTTGTCAAACAAAATAAAAAATGAAATCAAAACAATGAATGGATCTTTTTAAAAAATGTACTTTTAATTTCTGATTCATTTTAAGAAATATAAACTCATTTACAAATGAAATATCTTTCTGCAACTTTTGGGCATATTGCAGAATCAATTGCATTCAAATCAATAGCTAGGCCTAATCCTGACACTGTGTGCGTTCATATGTTGGAGACCTATATGTCATTCGAAGTGTTAACTGTGTCGAATAGATTGATAATGACAACTAAAAGTTATTGATTTCTACAGTATTCATCGAAGAGATTAAACTACATTTATTATCAAAGCACCTGGAACGTGATTAGGATGACGATGTTGCATCAAGATATATTTTTTTATATTTTTTTTTCTATTTCTTTTATTACATACATAAAATTGCATTTGATATTCTGGCATCAAAAAAATCAATAAGTGGTAATTATACATCTCAGCTACATAGATGAAGCACATCCTTAACACGTTTTAATTATCTTTTATAATAAGATTCATTTTATCTGAAGATAATGTTCAGTAATTAAACTTTCTTAGTTTCGAATATAAGACAGATAGCTATTTTTTTTTGATGGCTCAAAATGTTGTTAAGCATAGAAGCATGCATCTTATGGTTCTGTAGGCTGATCTTGATCTTGTATGTATATTATTTTGTATTCATATGTGTGGTCTTAGTTTGTGGAAATTGTTATACTAAGATTCAAAATTTATTTCCTTTAAATGTAAAATTCTATTTTATAAAAATATAAGTAAAAATATAAACAAAGAAAATATTTAAATTAGTTTTTAATTAAAGCGTCAAATATAACCTTATTCATTATGAAAGAAATGTCAGATAATTTAAGATATATTTAACGGAAAGGTAATTACAAGGAGTAAAGATACAGACTTTGTTTACGGCAAAATGTAAATATGTCAAAACTATTATGTAAATTCTGATGCTCTATGTTAACATAACAATGACAAAAACAACAACAATTTTTTTTTGTAATTTCTCATTATGAATTATATATGTACATGTACACCTTAATGAAACATATCGAGATAACGAACAGTATTAAAGATACATATGAAAACAAATACAAAATAGGAGCAAAGCAAACAAGGACCACCAAAACCACCAGAGGTGGGATCAGATCCCACGAAGGAGTGAGCATCACCTGCCGACCGGTCACACCCGCAGTGTGCTCCTTGTCATGATCGGGAAATAACGGGCAAAATCCGTCATCAATTTCTGTGCGTAAATAATGGTCAGACAGCATTTAACTCAAGGATAAATTGTATTTGCTGACAATGTCATTGTATCAACCACGAAATGATGACTTTAACTTGTTTTCACCTAGATTTAGAAATTGTTCACTGCAATTATATAAACTCTATATGCAGATAAAGATATATTCATATTGCTGCATAAGTAAGGAAAACTGACTTCCTTCATCAACTTGTTTGTCAATAATTTACCTAGATTTAGAAATTGTTCATATGTAAAGTATGTTCTTCCGTATCGAATCAACTGAGATATATAAACTCTATATGCAGATAAAGATATATTCATATTGCTGCATAAGTAAGGAAAACTGACGATAGGAAAGTTAAAGTCATAATGTTTATCATAGAGCTTAGATATTAGATTATCATCAACGTCTTTTTCATGTAAAATAATATAGAATGTTCTCTGGGTAATTCAATAGTACACAATTTACTCGTGCCAATGTCCTTGTAAATTGCATGCAGAACTAACAACTTTAGGACTAACGTGAAAATTACCTTTATCGGCATGAATTTATATTAAAATATTTACATTCAGTGTTATTATCTTCATGAAATCCATTAGAAATCTCTTAATCTGCGACATTCAAATCTATATGACAACGCATAAAATCTTGAAACTGCGCGGCAGAATACACAATATGAATATACATTTTCAATACCCTAGTAACATCAACATTAATATTGTTTTGACTCAATTTAATTTGAAAAAAAAATATCCTGGCAAATTAAGGTAAAAATACAACAACTGTGCTTTAAAATTAAACTTTTTTCTCTTGTAATGCTCATATCCGTTATGTTTTCACGTCACAAACGCCTATTACGTTAATTTTAGTACACCATTTATGTCAGGGGAAATTCATTATAAAGATTAGTAAAATGCACCATGGTCAAACTTTGTGAATGTGACCCTATATTCTAAAAATAGCTTTTTCTGTTTGTCATTAAGTTCTTTATTTAGTACGAACAGCAATGAAGATAGAAAATAAGAAATTGTTAATACACATGTAATCACCGGATTCGCATTTTATATATGATTTCTCGGTTCTATGGTCCTATATAAAACACCTAGCTCTCAGTGCCAACAAATTTTCCATTTTCAATTCCTAGGCACGACCAGGTTTGTTATAGGACCGACTCCAGCCAAAAATAAGAATCCATTGCTTAAATATCACCTGTATGGTAATTATGTCTCCCATCTGAGCCTCTTCTTACTTAAGAGCTCTTTCTGGGTACCATTATATGATAAACCGAGGGTATTTACTGACAAGTAAAGTCTTCAAGTATAGTGCTATAAAAATTGTATGTACAAATATGATTTCATATCAAACATGTCTTTCAGCATTAAAAATACTTGCTTTAATCTTAACAATCGTTTTTAATTCATTGACACCTTTCTATCTCATGCTATATACATCGTAGATATGCACAGAGAAGACATCGTGTATACGCTCTACTTTTGTACATTTATGGACATGATCTAAGAGAGTGATGTCTAATTGTCATATTACATGTACGTACGAATGAACTTGTAAATATAAGATTCCAATACCTCATAAACAATATTTCTTAACCTATACATACGTGTTACAAATTTGGAACGTATAAAGCTAAACTACCCATGTTCACCTCACAAATTTTACCCTCATCTCTTCCTATTTGAAATAAAAAAAATCAACAACAAAATATTTGTGCGGATGTAGAAAACTTGTATTTATCAAAATGTGGCACTGTATTACCTTAATTAAAAAGTAAGGATAAAATGTTCTTACAATAGGGATTCATGTGTAGATGCAATTTTTCAATGATATTTAATACCAATAATATTCAGCAGCCCGCATATCTAAATAATATAATGGAATAAATTGCTACATGTTGGTTGGAACTGCGCAGCTGATTCCAAAATGTTCATGAAAAAAATTATGAAAAAGAATCTTGTTGCCTAATGGCAAAACGTTGTTTAGTTTGCTTATAATAAAGGGTTATTAAATCTCAAGGTTACATTATTTTTCTTGAACAGAGGCAATTTTGAATCACGTGGTCGGATAAACATGCATTTTTTTCAAAGAAGTATGTGATATTATAATTAACAAGGTGTTTATATTTGAAGCTAATAATGGCAAACCCAGTGTGGGGTTGCCATTAAGTTCTAGATAATTCGATCATAAAATACAAAATGACTTGAGTGTGGGGTTTTTTTCATATTCTATCTTTTTTAAAAATCAAAGCCTTCACATTTCTCAATCTTAAGTTCAAAATTATATCGAATGATTAAGTGTCTTTTCCCCTTGATCTTCAAGATAAAATTACGATTGACTCTAAGAAACTGGATGTGAAGAAAAGCAGAAGGAAACTTTTGTTTTCGTTTCTGCAATCTTTCAATAACACTGAAGATAACTAAATATTTATTCCTATCTGATAGCGGGGCGTTGATATATAAAAATCAGACGTAGGGTAAAGTATCTAACAAGCGAATCAATGTTAAAGTTTACAAAAAGCTTAATCTCTCTCTCTCTCTCTCTCTCTCTCTCTCTCTCTCTCTCTCTCTCTCTCAAATATTGTAGAGGACTGTTTTGGTATTCATCTTAATTCATATATATTGCCTAAAATGTGAATGTGCTGTTGAATGTATTTTTAAGAAAATATAAGCGATTTATAAATGAATTCGACAGAAAAAAGTGTAGAATATTTTAGAGAAATATTCTCCAGCAGGGTAAAGTAGCACCTGCTTGAAGATCGTTCCGTGACATTGATGGTTACATTGCTTTTTCTGGGAAAATGCTGAGCAATTCCTTTACGACAAAATATCGTCAAACAGAAGTCTAAGGAGATTGATTGCTGAGAGATCAAAAACCATAACAGATCCATATAGGGGAGTGTCTTTGGCCTTCAAAATAGTCTGCTCTCCTTTACAATCTCTAAGAGATCATTAGGATCTCTAAAAGTTTCAAGAGATTGTTAGACGAACTATTTGGACTCTTTTCACTCTATTTCATAGACTGACTAACTCCTTCGTTGAAAGACATTTAAAGGTGGAGTCATAGCTTTCGAATTGCCAATGAGGCCTTTAGATATACATGGAAGATACTGAGATACCATTCCGATATGTACTAGTATCAGGAGATAATCAATATATATCGCTTATATAAGGAGACAATGCCAATTCAATCTCGCAACGGTCAATTTTACATTATTTTTCCTTTCACAGTTGTTTTTAAGATCTTAAAGGTTTCTTTTAATGTCTAAAACTTTCGCTGGAAATTACATTTTCTTGTAAGGATTCGTTGAATTGTCTATTAGAAATAGAAGGTTTAACGACTGATGTAATATCCCTTTTGTGGTCCTTGATACAACACCCAGCAGCGATGAGTTGCTTTGATGAACTCCTAAAACATTTACTGCTGAAGCTTATACGGTTGTCTTTGTATAAATCGGGAAAAAGAAGAAAGCAGGTGCTCTTTCACGCTTAGAAAATTGTTTTAATCATATTTTGTCCTTGGTAAGTTTACTTTGATTGTCTAACAAATCCGATAGGGATATTTAATAGCGTTATATGGCGATTATCAACAGTATCAAATCTTACTGGAACTTGTCTTGTACAGAATGATGAACAGGTTTTATGCGGTTTTTTTTAGCAGGAAATCATCATGTGGGTTAGATTAAGTGTTTGGTAGAGCTTAATCATAATAATTGTTTTAAAAAAGAAAATCAAGAAAGGTTCACCGTTAAAATATATACAATTATTGACATAAATAGGATAAATGTAAGATAATTATCTATTAACCAATGTTATAACTTGTATTTCATCATATCCTCTTGTAGTTGCTGATACACAAGTCAACCTTGAAAGAATTCACATTGCATGAAATTGTCTTATGCTAATAATAATTTAATTGAAGAGACGGGAGAAAACAAAAGGAAAGTGTAGAAAACGTTGCTTTCTTTGAGAACCCAAGGATCAGTTCAGTATGCAATTGTTTACGTACCCAAATATCAATATATATTGATCAACCTTATAGGCTAACAGAAAAGCAATACTCATCTTGTATCAAATTAGAAACGTCCTTGCACTGCCAATTAAAAATTACCATTAGTTATCATAATTCTTATTACCCAATTTAGCAATTGTCTTGCAATGTTCAAAACTACATGTAAATGAGCTTTGTCGCTACCATTCAGCTAGTTTTGTAATTCATGTATCATGGATTTGATGTATGAAAGGAACTTTACAGCAACAGAAATTATGTAAGAGGTTAATACTTGCACTCAGAGACATAACAAGCTTTTCTGAGAGAGATAGGTAAAAGACAATTAATTCTGTTATGTAGGGTTTTGGGAAAAGGGATAGACTAATATATTCAGATGATGAGATAACAGGTATCAAATGGTTTCGTGTTCACCAGGCATTAATGAACTTCCTTCATGTTTCAACCAGAAATGGGCTATTTTCCATTATTTCTTTACAACTAGTTATTGGAAGGACGAATCGCATTCGATCCGATTAATTTTCTGTCATATGAAATAGGTTAATTATTTGATATCTGCATACA
This sequence comes from Saccostrea cuccullata, assembly GCF_032062105.1. NCBI lineage: Eukaryota > Metazoa > Mollusca > Bivalvia > Ostreida > Ostreidae > Saccostrea > Saccostrea cuccullata. Next base: position 821,619 of record NW_026938676.1, on the reverse strand, counting down.
ATGAGAGCTAGGCACGACAAGCCGATTCAATAATGATTCAAAGAATCATATCAGCTGCAGAAAACTCTAGAACCGTGTCTTTACAGCAGGAGCATGTGATGAATGTGTTAGATGGGCAATTAATTAGTAAATAAGAGAAAAAAGGATGAAAGACTTAGATGAGGAATGACAAGAATATACTCACCTTTATTTGTTACATATGTATAATGTGTTTTCTTCTGTTAAAAGGAGACGTTATCTACTATGTTTAAGAAGATCTCTGATTTTCGTAAAATGCTGGCAGAATACATATCCAATGCATTATCGGAGAAGCAATCTGTGATAATGGCTATAGATCATAGTCTTGATTCAGAGAGAGCATTTGACTGTAAGTATATAACTGATATTTTTGTTAGATACGGTCATGGAGACTAAAGTTGAGACTTGTATCTTCATTCAAATGCTTCTAGCATTTACATTTATGCATACATGATCTTTTGGGGATGTCTTGGACAAAAGTTGAGGATATATTATGGATATTTATAATTAACGCAGTTGCTTATATTTTCCATAAATTAAAGGAATTTCCAAAATTTTCGAGGTGCTTCTGTAACACATGTGGAGATTTGTTCTCCTTTTTACTAAATGTCATTCTAGCTTGAAAGATTTAGAAATTTTGTTTCATGTGGGGCGATATGAATTCAATCTCTTAATTCTTTGAATTTATGCCCATTATGTCTTACAATCATTGCACCGAGAAGACCCTTTTAAACTTATCTTATTTCGAAAGTTTTATTTTCAATAACTTTTTTGAAAATGCTTTTTTGGAAATTTGTCCTCTTGATTTCTTGTTCATCTCACAATAATGCCTGTATCGTTTTTGGCCTGCACTCATTCTCTCTCATAAAAAAAAAATGGCTGATAAAGATGTAATTTCTGCTGATCGATTAGAGGCAGGAAATGGTTCCCGTCACCCGTTGAAGACCAGAAAAATAATCAATGGATAATCTTCTGATATCCTTAATGCTTCAAAGGAATACATTGAACCAATTATTTTTTAAAGACCTTACTTTTGTGAATCGTAGAAGAAGAAAAAAAAATATTAGAGATATTAGAGATTAAGGTTAAGGTTAGGTATTTTTTAATAGAAATCCTTTTCTGTGAAAGTATGTGTCCATTAATTATCTTAAAGAAAACTATAGGGAAACCGAAGAATTAATTACTTCACACTGAATACAGTTTAACTTGTTAAATACTTTTGCTTTTAAGTGCATTTTTCCTCTTTTTAAATAAATTCTGAAAAGAAGAAGGTTTGATCAATCTCAACTCAAACATTTAAAACTAATGCATCCTCGCTCTGATTTCACTTTAACACCCACGGCTAGTAATACTGAACGGTAAATTCCCATTTAATATTTCACGAATTTTGGGGTTTTTTATCCTACATTGCTTTCATGCTCAGAATCGATCCTCCGTTAGTGTTGGATTTTTATCGTTTTGCTGTTTATACTACCAGCATATACTCTGGGGCATTGGTATTTCATCGCACTCTCTTCCTTAGCTCTCTGATGAGAAATGTTTATTTCAGTTTCCTCATGCTACTAATTGATCTAGGAACCTTTAAGTATCTCTTGCCAAATTTAAAGTGTAATTTCAAGCCATTAACGGTCAAAACGAAATATGTATTTTTCTTTTCATTTATTTATTACCGGGATTGTTAAAAAATCAATGGGGTACATGTAAATAATTTCAAAAATCTAGTACTTTCCATTTTGTACTTTATTTTATTAATATAATAAATTGTATATACTTTATTAATAGCACAATTAATCAATCAGTTTTTGCTTTAATATATTATATAATCAAATCTTTTAACATTGCATTCTTAATAAGCAACAAGAAATCAAAATCAAAGAAAGATTAATTTGTGTTGTTTTCAGGTATTTTGTGTTGTTTTCAGGTATTTCCTGCACAAAGAATGCAATATTATTGTATTCTCATGTTAAAAAAACAAAAAAATTACTCTAGGCATATTTTTCATATGATTATTAAAACGCAAAGTGATTAATTTCATTAGAAATCTACAAGCAATACAAATACATGAATAGGGCATAAATACAGACCCCTGAAAAATCCTAAGATTGATGAGGCGACTCTTTCCTAGATATTTTAAAAATATTAATATGCTAATTGATTGTTGTTCTCTCTTTCCCAGTGAAAATATCTAAATCATTTTAGGTTAATACTGATATTGGTGGAAGGTTGCAAAATACAGGCCTGCACCCAACACCTATTGCTATAAATAAGTGCTGGATATGTTTATGTCAAAATCATATGCGACACGTCGCATCGGTTTTTTTTTTACAATTTTATCCACAGGACCGATTTCCTTAAGTTTGGATCGGAAGGTCATGTGTTTGAATTACGGCCGCGACTGATTAAGTCGACAAAAAAAACGTGGCAACTGTTTCTTCGCAAAGCGCCTGAAACTTGGAATGAAAGTTGCGGGTTTTTCGCTAAATACCTTAAAACCGAGGTCCCGTGTCCAGTAGGCATTGGCACGATAAAGAACCGCCACTTCTCAAAGGTCCTTCGTGCCGAGAAGGGGTCTAAATTGAAACTCTTCTCCGCTTTATGGTGACGTCTTTGTATAAGATGAAAATTTCGAACGGGACATAAAACAACATGCAATGAATTAATCAATCCATAAGTAATTAATCATTCCAAATGGATTCTGAAACTTCGCATCCAGGATTGATTACTTATTTTTATTGTTATTACATGATGATAACAAATTAATACAGTAATATATAGTTGTCAACATACAAAATATGCATGTAATATGTAATGAAATACAACTGTATAAAGATTCATGTAAGAAAGAGTAATCAAGCTCAAAAATACATTTGAACAAAATAAATTGGATTAGCAGAGGATAATCACGTCTAAAATATAAGCAGTGTGGCCAGGTGCCATTTAGGAGTAAATATCCCCTATCACACACCCCGTTGTTTCCTTATAATTCCCCTTATCCGTATATATCATCATTATATTTAAGCATCAGTCTGCTGTTGTATGCAAATTATACCGCGCGCTAGCGCGGTTGATAACAAGCTTGTGTTAAGATTTCATAGATAAAAATATGATTGAAATTTTACATTCCCTAATTTTCCTTCTTCAAAATTTCTTATTTCGTTAATCTCAAATGTGAATTTAGCGCCCTTCAAAATTGTCGTGGTTAATAGATGTAAGAGCTGTTTGTGACGTCAAATGACGTTAGATGACGTTGCAAAGTTAAATGACTCAAAAAACATTTGAACAAAATAAATTGGATTAGCACATTACGTTAATTTTTACATTAATTTTTCAGGGTTAAAGTTTTTTATTAAATTGAAATAAAACATTTTACATTTTAGGTGCCATATTGAAAATGCATATAGTTCCTACTTTGTACACACGCGCGGTGTTTTCGCTTGTGTTATAGAAATTTGAACGTCATGGATTTCTAATGGATTTCATAAGGAAAAATACACTGAATGTAAATATTTATCAATGGCTTGTCTTCCTTTAGAAATTGTTCGTATGTAGGGCAAGCTTTTGTAGATCGAATGGAATGATCTATTTAACTCTATCTGACGCCAGGTTCCATTTAAAATACAGAGGTAGTCGGCGTGAAATTATCCCAATAATTGCATGGTCCTAAATGCAGTCAGAAAAAAATAAATATTTAGGTAATACTGTAAACTTAATTGAATTTACCATGTGTATCTAAGGATTTTGTTTACATACGTTGATAAACTTAAGTTACATTCTGTTTTCTTTAATTTGAAAATACAGTGAAATTGAAATAAATATGATACTATTTAAAAACCTCTGATATAACGTTAATGATGTGGACGCCACCGTCCAATCATCCAACTGCGTGGAATACAAATAAATGTTACATGGAGATGACATGGCGTCGGAACATTAACGAGGGACAATAGGTGTCATTAAGATATCTAATTAATAACATTTTCTCCCGTCTAACATGAAACAGCACACCTTTAATCGAGTCTCACCTGGTGATGACTTGCGCCGCCTATGATTGATTGATGAATTGATAAATTCTTAATAGGCTGCTGATCACTATCAGATTGACTTTTTCCTGTGCATGCTTTCCGCCATGGATTTCAGCCAGAAAATAAGGTGTTCCAATGATGGCATGAAGTGATTTCAGTGTCAGGTTTAAAGTATTACCATGCAAAACTTCACGTCCGTTACATAAAAAAAATGTTAGCATAAGAAGTGCATCTTTAAGTATGATTAGAGCTATGAAAATGTACATGCATACAGGGTTTGAAAACAATGCATGTTTCTAAATGCAGAAAATTTGCATCCAGAAAAGGTTTAGTTTTGTTTTTGCAGAAATCCTATTTTTAAGTTCATCGACACAAATATCTGTTAATTACCTAAAAAAAAAACCTTGCTAACTAGTATGCGATTCTGATTAAAGCATGAAACATATGGAGATAACGAACAGTATTTAAGATCAAAAGTCCCTAAAACAATACAAAAAAGGAGCAGAACAAACACAAACCTCTAAAACATCGGAGGTGGGATCATATGCCAAAGAGGAGTGGGCAACCCCTGCCGTTTGGTCACACCAGGCAAGTACTCATGATCGGGAAAAAAAGGGGGAAATCCGTCGACAATTCAATGTATAAATAATGCAATTGGACTAACAATTAGTATAAAAACGTCAGTCAGCATTTGACTCAATGATAAATTGTATTTGCTGATAGGGTCATTGTATCGATCATAGAACTGACAAAATGATGACTTTAAACGAGACTGCTGGTATTCTTGTTTCATTAACTTGTTTGTCAATAATTTACCTCGTTTGAGAAACTTTTCATACGTAGAGCATGCTTTTGTGTATCGTATCAACTGAAATGCAACTCCGTTTGCAGGTGATGAAGGTATATCGCTGCATAAGGAAGGAAAGTTGGAGATAGAAAAAAGCATACGAATAATATTTATACATATACATGTTTTGACTTTACATGACGTAATGAATTAATTGATAAATATTCTTAATGTCAGAAATATATGAGGGAAATTGAGATTGAAGAAAAAAAACTACTGCCGTTGTTTTAATCATGGAACTTATGAACATGTACTAATGGCTGCAGATTTAAATCATATTAATGTCCCTCATCTATGAAACTAACTCCTAGTAATATATATTGCACACGGTTAGGAATTAAATGCAAAGTCGTATTCCCTCCGGCTTAAAGATGAGAATCTTATTTCATTTTATTTATGAATTAATGTGTAGATAGACACCTTGATTAAAACGGAAACCAATACCATTGGTCATATTCTAAAAATCAATGTATATTTAGAAAGATCACATACTTTTGGATCAATGCATGTATTCAGTTGCTATTGATGAAATCAACAAGATCTGAATTCAGAAATGTGCACAACAAATCGGCTAAATCACCAAGAAGCCTCCGTAACTTATTATGTTTCTAAGGGTGAACACTTTCGTAAACGTTAATTTTCATTTCACGTACATCTTCAGGCCTATGTATTGGAATAGAATGTATGTTAAAGATTCTCATTGTTTTATTCCCCTTATCTTTATTAGTTACGACTGCTTTGGGTTATATTGGACTTAGTAATAATGTGTGTTTTCTTATACATTTTCTTATCATAGAAGTAAGTTGCACCTGAAGCAATGTTATAGTCTTTCAATATTAGCTAGTAAGTCTGTAAAGAAATCCATTTTATCAATGATTCCGATGTTTTTGTATCCTGTAAACGCTGATCTACTTTTATGTTATCTCTATTGTGTTTTCCTTTATTTGCATGTAGAAAGAGAAGACAGCAGTATAAACTAAGTGCATTTCTAGCTTCTAAGATCATGGTAAATAAATATTTCAACCATATATTTATTAAACATGTCTACTTATATCTTAGTAAAAGTCTTGATAATTGACAATGATCTTTGAGCTAATCCTGTTTTAAAAGAATTTTTTGTACAGCAGATGCTTCTGCATGTTTTCTACAGAGTACTTCTGAAATAATGCATTCAGTTGTCACAAAAAAGCTTTATTAAAACAAAACCATAATAAACGAAGCTTTTTGCTTTACATGTATGAGACAGTTGCTTCATCTTTATGAGCATATTTTTCTATGCAACATGCAGTATCACATCCATGTGAAATATATGGAGATAATGCACAGTATTCCAAGCTCAAATGTCCATTAAACAATACAAAATAGGAGCAGAGCAAAACTCAAACCTCCAAAACATCAGAGGTGGGATCAGGTGCCATAGAGGAGTGAGAGTCCCCTGCCAACCGCTCACACCCGCCGTGTGCTTCTTGTCATTGTTGGGAAATAAGGAAAAATATGAGAGGACATAAAAGAGAGCATGCAGACTATTATATAAACAATTTTAAGCTGATGGTTAACCAGAACTTGGTATTTATATAATTTACACAAAATGCCACTGAGCCTCTTATGAAAAATTAGATAAAAATAAGTGGTATCGAAATTTTTGAAATAAAATTACTGTTAAGAAAGCATTGTACAATACATTTTTTTGTATAAAAGCATACATGTATGCATTTCTTTTATGACATTGTAACCTAATGCAACACGAATAGCCTTAAGTATTTCATTATTCTACAAAAACGATACCAGGTAAAAAAAAAATCCATACTTTGATAGGAATTCAACTCTGAATGCAATTTCCTTTTAGTAAAATTACGTTTCTATAATTTTGATTCCGAAAATAGTTTTATAACTTATATTTTATTATCATGTGTTTTTCTAACGTGAAAAGCATGAAAAAGTTAATCTGAAAATACTAATCTTGACATTAAGCAGCGGTTTGTGCACCAAAGAATGAAGCTTTCTGATGCATAGCATAAGAAGACCTGGAAGATTGAAAACCCCAAAAGTTGATTAATTTTCTTAACAACGTGATCTTATGTCATGTTGCTTATAAATCAATAAAGAAGTTTCTGTTATCATGCTTATGTGAAATAAAGCGAGCATTCAGTCGGCAGACACACATTTTGATTCCCGTTGATAGTTCTGCGGAAGCGAGTCGTTCCAAGCTTCGCCAATTGATAGCTACCATTGAGAGCACTTCTTAAATTCCTTGTCTCTAATAAAACCATCCCTCATCTATAGATTTGAAGCCATCGCAACACAAGCCTAACTCCGTTCCGGAAAGCAGGGTTTTGCAACCTTAGTTATAAGTGCAATCAGAAATCCATAATTCTATATTTAATGATTTGTCAATTTCACGATCTGGTGAGCTCCAGGGTCAGTACCGAGGAACATAGGAAAATTATTGGATAAAAGCACAACCTTGGACACGCACGTCGGTATAGTGAATTGTGTGAAAAATAATCATATAAAACTTAGGCTGTGTTGAAAAAAAAATCATTTTGAATGAAACGCTGATAACAGTCAAAAACCGAAGGGTTCTGAAAATTCTGTGTTTAAGAGATTCTGGATTGTTCTTAACCTTATTGTGTTTAAATCTCTCCATACACCGTGAAAGGAAAATCATCCACAACTGCTAATCAAAATCTTAACGAATAAAATTTCATCTGAAGCAGCAATATAACATAAAGCTTAATCTGAAGCTGCAATATTTCATAAACCCTCCGGATAACGTTTTATACGAATCAAAAACCGTGTAAAACCAACTGCAAAATCCTTTATCTATCATGATGGCTGAGTCCTTTACAAATTCAGTATCTGACAAAGGGATTATTGTTATGGCGGTCGACTACAGCAATAACTCGGAATGGGCTTTTGACTGTAAGTATAATTTATTTAAACGAACAAATACCTGATTATGGAAAATAACCGTGGGGCACATGGTTTGTCTTTTACTTTTGCTAAAGAGTAAATGCAAGAGAAAAAAATATAATGTAGTAAGGGATAATGTAGCATGCAACTGCAAAATTCAAACTTTGGGATTGTCAGGAAAATAACTTCTCAATTGAAGGAAAAATAATTGTCTCTGTTGAGGGAAAAAAGAACTCACTCTTTTTGTTAAGAATGCTGTCGGGAAAGCAATAAATGACCGAACAGATTGAAAACCTCGTTTCATAGACTTCGAGAAAATAACAAAATTGAATATTTTTTTTATTGCAGACATAAAATCAATAAATATCACGTGTAACAATCGGATCAACTTACAGTTCGTAAACCGTTCCTAGAATTGTCTCTGTTTTGTCAATAAGGCTTTGGTTGTACTAATGTTTAAAACGACTTTGTTGTGAGGATATACCAATAAATTAAACGGCATTTCTATTCTTTAGTTGACTTCCTTCAGTTTAGTAATTTTGCTTTATACATTAATCGCTATTTATTCCATTAATGTTTCCAATATTATCTTAAAGACTTGAGTTTCATAAAGTGATATCCTCGACTACATTGTAAAAACATCAATACATGTAAGTGTTGTTTAAGAACTCATATATCTTTAATAGCTTGTTTTTGCAAACAGAAAAGGAGGATAAAAATTGTTTATGTCATATGTAACTGGAAAAATATTTTCATTAATCTGAAGCAATATCGAGCTCATATATTGCATACAAAGGCAGTCGCGTAATTTTTTTTTTTTTTAAACTTTTTCATGCACATTAATGCATTGTTGTGAACTGGAAAACTTTAAAGCTAAAAAATTAACTCATTTTGATTGTGTCTTAATTCATAAGCCTAAGAAATATGCATTTTTTGCATTCGTATTTGATTTCTATTTTGGGTATAGACATGATTTTATATTAACATATCCTGTTTTTATATTGCTCAATAAAAAAATTAATAAAGCTTATCATAAGAAATAAAAATATCTTTATCTGGTTTCTTTCCTTTTTTATTTCTAGGTTAATTGTATTTTGTTATGAAAAGCTAATAGGAGCTCATACTTGTTAAACATTGGACATCCCTTTTAAATGGTGTACACTTTATATATTCTAAAGTATATCGCACTGCATTAGATAAGGAATTGTGAATGTAGTAAGTGCAAGATACTGACGATTGATTGATTGATTGATTTATTGATTGATTGTATATTGTTTTACGCCCCATTCGAGGATTGTAGAGACGTCACCATATACTTGTGAAGGCTTCAAATTTTGACTTGAACTCGGCACTCAGGGCAATATTGAGCAGTGAGGGATCTTTATCCTGCCAACGCCTGCACACATGGGGCCTCGGGTTTTTTTAAAGTCTCGTCCGAAGGACCCGCAACTTTCACTTCAAGTGCCCTGTGCATGGCGAAGGATGAGTTTTGCTACTCAATTTTAATCGACCTAGGCCAGTCGTGAACGGTAGTAACTAACTATGTCAACGATGAAATTAATTAGACACACTGTGTGGATTTCTTTAAATACATTATGTTGGTGTCTGTTCGTTCTATACTGACCAAAACCTGCTCCCTTGGATACTCACTGTTAAAAATCATAAAATAAAACAATAAACCTACATTTTACAAGGAAAAGTTTGTTGTATAATAAAAAAATCTTGAAAAGATACAAATTTAAATCAAAATCATTTTTAGAGTAGAGAGTCGGAGAATCCATTTTATATTTCTGTTATCGAAGAAAATCGGGACAAATAATTTTTTCCTGTCCATCCTTGACCTTGCAGTATTACCTACTTGTTTGCAAATTTTAGAAAACTTAAAAACTTGGTCATACTTTTAAATAACTAGTGTAGAGACTTTTAAATTTCAAATTTCTATGTGATGATTTATTGGAGGTTGACCTACTATTGTAACATTTTACCTTGTTGCCTTAACCTTAAGCACTTGCCCTGTACTATGGCTTTCTTTAGCTTGTTTCACTGCTGTTTTAATTGTGACAATACTTTCTTTTTTATATATATCTTGACCTTGACTTTGGAATTTGATTCAGCTTTCCAGTGTTTCAAACAAATATTTTTTGAGCATGCACTTATCACACAAAATCTGTTATTTTGATATAAATAAAAGTCAAGAGGTGAACCCCGCAGACTGTATTTGAGATACACTGTACCTCTGACACAGAAAACGCAGAGCGTATTCCTCTTGGAAACACAATTATCAAAAAAAATATCACGAACCGAGATATGATTTTGAAAGCTAATTTGTTTTTCCACGGAGGAAAACGTTATCTTTTGTTTCGCCAATTTCTTTTCAAACCAAAAATTCTGTAGAATATCTTTTTATATATTGCAGTGAAAGGTCAAAATTTAGAATTTTTAATCATCACAAAAAATTAAAGGCTCCGAAACATTTATCTGGCAAGCTTTGCAGATGGTGAAGTGTTTAGAAATAAGCATTCTGAGAGTATTATTTAAGCAATACTTGTCCCGATACCTAACCGGGATCCCTTTTTCCCTTTAGGATGTCATTTTATAAGATCCTGTATATGAAAAGTGTTCCCAGAATGTGCTAATTTTGGTTACTACTTGTTTTTCAAATGAAATGTCTTGGAATTAATCCGATCTGCCTTACAAAAAAGACGTATTTGAATGCCATTAGACATACATGCATGCTTTGATCAACACAGCTCATTTTACATGGTTAAAAACAACTTAATGAAATATAACCAAACTTGATCTATGGTTTGTTACTTTAAAGTTATCCAGCAAGTTTCAAATAAATAATAAAATATGACAGTCTCGTTGTATTATTAATTTAGTGCTGCACGAACCCGATTGTGAACCCAATTATGAAAATTTTTTTTTAAAAAAAACATAATTGCGTCAAAAACGATGTGGGGCAGACTGACAGACAGTAAGACAGCTAGATAGACGATGATACCTATAGTCCCCTCCCGTTTCACCGTTTGGGAAAATTGGTAGAACAAAAAGAGAGTTCTTTGGATGAGATAATTCAGAATAAAGAGATAACATTGTCAATGTCTTGTTGTTAACTATAAGACCAAGCAATGAAATAAGGAACCCTAAAAATATCGGAAATCAATGGCTTGCAGTTGTAAACAGATATAACATGTATAAACAAACTAATTAAACTAAACTAACAATCTGAATAAAAAAACACGGTCGTCTCTTCTAATGAATTACTTATGCTTATTTCTCTTCTACTCTGGGTTGGCTTTCAGAGACGTTGGAAATTTTGAGTAATTACTTTATAATGAACGATAACCAGTTTATCTAAATACGACGGTCGTAATGCGTTGACAGAGAATCTTCGAAAAATAATGAAAAGAGAATGTATCGATTAAAAAGATTGTCCAATTCCCAGTCAATCTCCTTTACTGGCTTATATAGGACAGTCGCCTCTCTTTAATCACAGATGGCCGCTTCATAATGATTCCTTCCTGTGAAAAGTCTCTTATAACAAAAACAACAATGGACGAAAAGCCTTTCTCTTCATTCATTTTATTGTATATTTTAATTTGAGTGTAGATTTCTTCAAGAGATCTGTTTTCCAATAGCCACTTACGTTTATTCATACGGTATATACAAATGTCGTGGAAATTAAAATTATAGTGTAAGAATTCAGAGAGTATGTGAGTTTTGGAGGTCCGTGTTTGCTCTGCTTCTATTTTGTATTGTTTTATGGACTTTGATATTGAATACTGTTCGTTATCTCCATATCCTTCAAGCTAAAGATTTTATATCCGTTTATCGTTTCTTTAGAAAATGTGGTAAATGGACTACTTTCAAAATTATCAGCGATTCTTATACATCAAAAAAGAACAAAAGGATTCTATGAAATGTTGATTTACTCGAATAGGGTTATAAATGTTTATCATCGATTGCAAATTTAGTCGCAGTAAAAGTCTTTTCAACCATGTATACATTAATGAATTCGATCACTCATTGTGAGAGACTTGATGAAATATATAAATTGTTCAGATGATAAATATTTCATTTTTACGAACGCAGCATTGTTTAAATGTAGATATTTGTATATAAATATGTCAGCAATACCAAACGCTTGGTTTATGACAGTAAATATATAATTATATATTGATTGTAATTTTACTTCAAGAAAAATTCATTTCAACGTTCATTCTTTGTCGTAGACACGATGATATATCTTATATTTATTAAGATAATTTATATTTCAAGAGTGAAATATATAACTGGTTCATTATGACCAACCTGCAAGTATTTGTAAAGCACTGTATAGATTCCTTTCTTTGAAGAGAGGTGTCATTTCAGTATACTGAGTGTTTCATTTTGCATATAATTGATCACATGACTTTTGTTTAAGAATCAAAAATACCAAAAATATTAAAAATGGATCTTACAATCAACATGTGTGAAAAACATGTGTTTTGGATTATCATGCAACCAATTGAAGAGACGTTATTCTTGAAAACATATGGCGTTAAATATAACAAAAATACTGTGCATCACAAAAAGCAGATGTTACGTAATTTAGAGGTAGATCTTCGTGAAATATCATTATCTCTACATACAATATTTTAACTGTCAGCCACAAGGTGGGAATGTGTAGATTGTAGAGATTCCGATCTCCCCATTTGCTTCATGCTCTAGAAAGTGGCAGAATTCATTCACAGAAATATTCCTCACTGAGATTATCTGCATAAAATATTCTTTGTATAAATCACCAGAATTATGGCAGAAACTAAAGTAGATTCAAAGCAAGGATGTGCTCTTATGGCCGTTGATGACAGCGACCATTCTATTTGGGCATTTAATTGTAAGTAATCACTTAAAGTAATAGTCTTTGTATGCCTGTCTCTAAAACGTTAACTAGTTTTCTAAATATTCATAATTTTTAACCTCATTCTAACAGAAATATTTGTTTTATGCATGTATAAGGGAATGAAGTATCCATATTCATGATTGACCAATGTTCATTTAATAAAGATTTTTCTTTAAAGAGGTATTTCACAGCATATCTTTATTCATTTCTGAAAAATCAAAACGCTTTTACTTAATTTAACATTTTCTAAAAATTTTCTGTGTAATCTGATTTATATGTTGCTAAAGCAGTTCATTCAAGTATATTAAAAAGGATTATTTACTGTCAAGAAGGTTTTTTTTTTTATATTTTCGTGTGAAATGTTTTAACACATGTACGTTGTGATATTATACTGCTAAGCAACTCCAAATCTGCCGTTCCTGTTAATACCGCCTGGGATAATTTCTTCGATGATTCAGGCTAATAATAAATAAAGTATCTGACATAGGTAACATTCAGAGTCTTGCTGTTAGAGAAAATCCAAGGAATTTCAGATAGGCAAATCCATACAGAACAAGAACTGTCTTAAAATTCTTTGAATACAAGGTGGTCTTAAGTAGACATTTATCTTCTACTTTGGCTAAGGAAAACATTTGCATAGAGGAACTTTTATAAGGTTCTAGATATAGCAAAAGGTATATACATGAAGACGATTCCATGCGAATGAGAAATATATACAGAGACCTCATTTTTGTAAATAATTTATATTAAAGAAAGAGTCACTTAAAATTCTAAAGCAGGATGCTTGTGATGGTCAATTATCTAGTAATTACTGTAAAGTGAACCCACTTCAGAGTAATTAGTCAGAGAGCTCGCCTGTTAATGATAGCCAGCTGTTTTATCAGTCTCACCTTTATTTCTCGTGATGAATTGCAACAAACGTTTGAACAAAAAGGCACTTTTTTAATTTTATTTCACTTTGAATCAGGAATTCCACATAAATGGTTCAAGCATTATTTCATTAAGCCCACTGTTTCCAGATCCTGTATCAGTTGCGTGAGGCTGACGATGCTGTGATGTAGATTTTACCAATCATTCTGGCAACTTGCTACCTAAAAGATTAATTGGATTCAGTATCTGAATAATTCTTTTACTTAGTATAATTTACCGTTTTGTACAGGGTTAAGACTATGACAATAGTGTCACTTAAATTTCTTCTGTTCAGGAAAGGTGGAACTTAGAACGTTCATGGTTTATTATAAACGTTTAAGAAAAGAGTGAGCGGAATCTGGTACGAGAACTGGTGAAAGGAAATGTTTGCCATATAAATAGACAGGTCAGATGTAGGATCATTAGATCTGGTTTGATGGATGGTGGAGTAAGGGGGAATTTTGATTATCCTAGAATCCTACAAGCGGAAAATATAGATAGAAAATGTTAGAAAGTTTTATTTCTCTCATCCAATATCTTAAAATGACAACTTTACAACATTTTTATGAAAGTTATCAGTATTTCCGAAAGCATACAGATGTCGAAATAGATGTATAAGTTCTTATCTTACAGAAATTTTATATGCAAAAGCTTCTATTTTGAATAAAGTCATTTCATACAAATTATTGTAATTGAAAGCAATAACAGTAATCATTCAGAACTGCCCTAAAGAAGCAATATTGAAGTTTGATGCAAAGTTAGCTGCTGCTATGTTAAAAGCTTGCAAAATTCTGATTTTCAGAAATTTAAAATTTTCTTTCCTTGACAATCGCAGCTGTTTTGCCTAATCCAGATAAATCTGTACATACATTACGCGATGGTTTAACAAGATAAAGCTTACGAACAGTTAGGGATCTCAAAAAAAAAAGAATTAAAAAAAAAAATACAAATCTGTACGGAGGACGCTAAAAAAGGGTATACTGTATGGAATGTGTAATGAAATTTGAAGATAACGAACAGTTATCAAGCTCTAACATTCATTGAACAAAATAGATTGGGAGCAGAGAAAACTCGGACTTGTGATATAGAAACATTAGAGGTGGGGTCAGGTGCCTAGGAAAAGTAAGCATGATCTATTGGCGGTCCAACCCGTTTGAGGCTAGTCAAGTTCCCTTGAGAAATAAAAACTTAATGACTGGTGTGAAGCAACGCAACTTCCGTACAATATGGTAACAGACTATGCCATTTTGCTACCATTAAATTTACAAAATTTTTAATTCAAACAAGATTGTTAACACTTCTGTAACATCAGTTTATAAGTCAATAGTCTCCATCAGTTTCAAATTTACAGTACCCGAAGCATACTCTTGACTATCGATTAAGTTTGGAAATGAAAAGACTAAATACATATTACACTGGACTTTAACAGCATGAATAAAGAATTTTGACGATGTAAAAGGAGAAGTCATCTCGTTTTTCATGCAATTTAATAATATTGTTAGGTTCGCTTTTACCGTCTACAGTCAATAAAACCCACAAATACAAAACAGATTTGACAGACTCTGATGTCTTTTATTTCATATTCACTGGAATATGTCGAACGTCATTTGTATGGAATTAACTACTATAAATTGATAATACAATATCGTCAATATATCTAAATGTTGAACTGAAGGCCGAAGCAATTGTTTTCTACTTCTCGTGTAGAAGTTTTTGAAATAATTCTGCATCACAGGAATTAGAAACCATTCAGGAAATAACGAATGTAGTTATTGCCCAAGTGAATTCCAACAGTCTGTTTGACAACCTGGTCTACAATTCTACACAAATGAATTTCATCTTCCTTTTGATAGCAATTTCTGGGTGCTTGTTGTTTGTACATGTAGTACCCGTTATTTTTAGAAAGTTTATGTTGATGACCAAGTACAAGTTATGAAATTTCTGACTTCCATTTTATATTCAGAAACTTATTTTCTTTGATTTCAAAATGACTACCTTTTTTTTCTTTCTTCAGGAATGGCTTAATAAAGTTCAATAAAAGTTGTACGTTTTAATGTTACCAGCTATTTGAAAGAAAATTCGCTTTTAACCTCTGAAAAGGTTGTTTTAATTTTTTGAGAATCCACATATGCTTTACAGCATTTTAAATTATACTTAAGATAATATGTTGTAAAATAATATTTCTTAAAGTTCTCCTTTACAGCAGTATGCGGTTTGAAATACGTTTAGAGTGAAAAATAAAACAAAAGATCACGTCTTTAATTTTTTTTTTTACATAATGTTGTCACTTTGGTAACATTTATAAAGTTTGCCTAACCGTTGAACCGTAAGAAATCAATGAGACAAAACGGAAACACAGCAAACATAGACCTCTTAAACAAATACATGTATGTGGGACCAGGTGCCATAGAGGAGTGAGCATCCATGTTGGATGATCGATCACATAGATAAAATAAGCGCGTGTTCCTCGTCATGATCGGTAAAATAACGGAAAAAACAATCGACAATGTATAAATAATGGTCTAACAGTTATGAAAAATGTGTCAAAAAAGTGCAACTGAGTTAAGGATAGATTGTTTTTGCTGAATGATTTTAAATTAAGTGAGAAAATTAAGAACTTTCTTAAGTGGTAGACAAGTTGAAGAACCTAATAAAGAGAAAAAGATTAAGTTCTTTTTCTACCAAAAATTTTGAAAACAATGAAAACACCTTTGATTGTAAATACGTAGACCAAAAGCGGATAAGAGAGGATTAGTAACTGTATTTAATTTTTCTACTTTTGTGGTTGCAGAAATTTTAGTACAACGTAGCATATTTAGAGAACTCAATCCTGGACATACTCAGGTTACAGAGGGTTTTTTATTGGCTTAATATTCAGTAAAGTTTACAGAAGTGACTATTTGATTCTTACGATGAAGGAATATTGAGTAGATATCCCTTTGAGGTTTTAATTAAAATCTATGCATACGATATTGTTTTTGACATTGAAAAAGCAATTACTAGAAAAGACGCAAACAGATAAAGCTGTCAATATGATAGACGTATCTCCGAGAAATTCCAGATTAACTCATGTAAATTTTAGTTGTCTTTTGATCAAAATTACAGTTTCCTTGTATAAATAAAAAATCAAAATTAATCAGACGAGTACGTGTGGTGGCCTTGCTGGATATCAGTAGAACAACATGTAGAATGAGGTCATTACTAATTTCCTTGGTTTGACGTTTCTGCTTTTTTTTCCATTTGAAGATCCGCCCGATCTTTATATGTCTATAGATCTACTGAGTTCATGTAGGACTGCCTCTATTCTTATCCATAAACGCGATCTCTTGCTCCTATACTTTTTTTTTACCTTGGTTTATCCATTCGTTTCTCCTTTAAATCTTTTAATAAGCTGTAAACACTTGAATTAAAACAAGATAGCCAAAAACAGCTCAGTGATAACAAGGTTATATTTATTAACAAGGTCATTATAATGACCATTAAATTGAAGAAGTACTAGTAATAATAATAATGCGAGTCCAAGTGCTTTAAGCTACCAGAATGTGTGTGAGTTCATAAAGATGCAAACTATCGCTTTAATAATCCAAAATAGAATTTTTTTTTCATGCAATAGTACGATTTCTGACTGTAGTTATTTTATTTCTATTTGTCATAGTAATCAACATTAATGGCAGTCTTATCATATATTGACGTCTTGTGCATGCTGTACAGATTAGCTACCGTCCGCAGTTTGCTGTCTGAGACATGGAAAAAGGAGACTGTGACATCAATACCCCAGATAAGGCAGGGATGACATTTTCAATGAGATTCCAACCAATCCTTACTTTTAATTTTTTTCCCTTTTCAGCCATTTGCGACATGGACAACCAAAAATAGTGACATGAGAACGTCATTAAAATTACGCAATAATTTCATTCAGTGGTCCCATTCGAGAAAGGACAACTAATTACATTTTTAACGAGGCCTTCTTTCCGTAATATTGATATTTCTACGAAATGCAATCGCGTTGAGCTTTTTTTTTTTTTTTTGCATGTTCATGCAGTCTTGAATTTTGACGTTGATTATATAAATTGCTTTGCACTACTGCTGAACCTGTCTTTGAAATATTGTAGTATAATTATATTTCAAAATTTGCTTCGATTTAGAAGCAGTTATTCCCCCGTCTGTGTTTTATGCAAACTTTGTAATCTCGGATTTTATTTAAAAGAACTTTTTTACAAGTACATTTACTTTAAACATATTTTATTGAGTATAATTCAATCAGGATTGGGCAACAGGCAATGCCTATGTACACCCTCTCCTTGTATAATTGGTCAAGATACAATAGTAGGAAATAATACATGGACATGATAATCAAAAAAATTATAATGAAAAATACAGATTCACAATCAAGTATTATTTATCAATATTATATCTCAAAAAAAAAATGACAGCCCCCTAACTGTATACATATTATTTACATACTGTTCCAGCTTAAAAATAATACAAATATTTGAAAAAAAATTATGCATTTAATAGAATATTTAATATAACAGTGTCCTAATTTAGTCTTTTAGAAGATTTAATAAATTCTTGTACATATGAAAATATTTTACAATTTGTTTGATAAGAGTATTGAGATTTTCCTCTTAGTAGAGCGTCGAGTTCAAAAACAACATCAATATCATTTGATTTTTTTACCAATATGTTTCTTTCAACATTATACGATGGGCAGTTGATAAAATAATGTTCAGTATCTTCAGTATGAAATCCACACTTTTGACATGATTGAATATCTGATAAAAAATGATTTTTTAAATGTGCATTAAGATTACTAGCATTGTTTCGCAACTGACAATGCAAGATATTTTCTTTTCTATTACCAAAGTTAAAGTACCTACAAGGTTTATTAGTTGCTCCCCAATTCTTAAGTTTTGCTTTAAAGATAGCTAATGAAGGAGCAGTTTTTTACATCTTCACTAAGACTGTTCCAAAGTTTTACGGTTGAGGGAATAAAACTATTATAGTATGACATTGTTTTACAAACTGGTATACATAAGTTATTACATCCAGACCTTAGGTTGTAAGCATGTTGAACAGGAATACAAGGTTGAATCAAATCATACAAATAATCAGGTGCAGAACCATTAATCATTTTATACATCAATTGAAGTTTGTGTTTTTCTCTTCTAAGATATAATGGTTCCCATCCTAGTTCACCATACAAACAAGTTCTGGATGAATTAACTCTAAGCCCAGTAATAATTCTGGCAGCTTCTATCTGAACTTTTTCAAGCAATTCTGAACTACTTTGGGTACAATTATCCCATACAACATCAGCATATTCTAAAATTGGTCTTATAAAGGCAAAATAATTTTTTATTAGTGAATTTCTATCAATACTATGTTTCAGTAACCTAATTATATTTAATCTTTTACATGCCTTTTCATATATATTCAATATGTGATTGTTCCAAGAACCATCTGCTTGAAATTGTAATCCTAAATGAACATGAGTATTTGATTGTTTTATATAATCACCTCCATATCCAAACTGAATATAAGGATAACTTATGTGTTTTCTAGTAAAATCAACTTTAACAGTTTTTTCACTATTAAAATCTACAGCCCAAGCTTTGGACCAATTTCTTATCTTTTCAAGATCTTGAGTAAGGGACATTGTTGGAGCATTGATATCATTGTCTATAATAGCAAACAGAGAAGTATCATCAGCAAACAGTCGAATATTACAAGATATATCTTTAGCTATATCATTTATATATAACAAAATCAAGAAGGGACCCAGTACAGACCCCTGAGGTACCCCAGCATCTATTGTTTTATATGATGATGAAAAGCCTTCTAAATTCACTCTTTGTTGTCTTTCAGTAAGATAGTCTTCAATCCAACCCAGTATATTACTTCTAAATCCAAAGTTTTTAAGTTTGAAAATTATTCCCTTATGCCATACCTTGTCAAAAGCTTTGGAAATGTCACAAAATATAAAACGTATATCTCTGCCTCTGTCAAGGTTTGACATAATTTTATCATATATTTCAACTAATTGGTTAACAGTAGAATCCCCAGGTTGGAACCCAGATTGGTATTTACACAATAAGTCATGTTCCTTAATATGATTAAACATATATTTAAAAAGTATTTTTTCCATTAGTTTACATATAGAACAAGTCAATGATATTGGTCTGTAATTATTAGGTTGTTGGGGACAGCCTTTATTTTTAAAAATAGGTGAAATATGTGCTTGTTTCCATATGTATGGAAGAACTTTATTTGTAAGTGAAAGGTTAAATAATCTACATAGAGGTTTATATATGGAATAACGGGTTTCCTTTAATATTCTGGGAGAAATTCCATCTGGTCCACATGGTTTAGAGGGATCAAGTATGCTTAACTGATCAAGAACATCTTGATCATTTATTTCAAAATCACAGAAGTAGTCTGGAGGTCCAGCTCCATGTTCGGGCAAATCTGGCTCATTTTCAATATGTGATATATTAGAAAAAAATTATTAAATTCTTCAGCTTTATCAATTGGATGAATCAATATTCTACCATCTTGTGATTTGATAGAGGATGGGGGAGAGCTTTGTTTCTTTAACCTTGCAACGGATTTTGCTATACGCCACCACTTTCCTGGTGGAATAGATTTGTCAATGAGTTGAGAGACAAGTTTAATTTTGTACTCCTTCCTACTTTTCCGTACTAAGTCTATTACTTCGTTACGGACTTGTCTGAATTTTTGCCAGTGTAATGGATTTTTAGTATGCTTTGCCTTTTTATGAATTCTTTTTCTTTGCCTCATTTTCCTACGAATTTCTGTGGTAATATATGGTTTATCTGATGGACGTATTGTAATTTGCTTTTTTGGTATATGTTTATCTACTAAGGTAAGGTAAGTGCATGTAAAATTTTGATAGACTTCATTCATATTATTAGAGGTAAACACTTTTTTGGTATATGTTTATCTACTAAGGTTAGGTAAGTGCATGTAAAATTTTGATAGACTTCATTCATATTATTAGAGGTAAACACTTTTTCATCCCAATTAACATTTTGTAAGTCATTGTTTAGGCCTTGATAATTTGCGTTATTATAATTTCTAATTGTGCGTTTGAAGGCATGTTGCTTATATGTTTGAAATGAGATTTCTATAGAGACAGGTGAATGAGAACTACAAATGGGTTCATCGACTACAACACTCTTAACTTTGGGTGGATCATTAGTTAACACTAGGTCTATGCAAGTTCCAATATCAGTTGTAAAATTGGTAGGCTCTAAGACAACATTACTTAAATTAAGTTGTAGTAGTCGGTTTTTAAATGTATTATTCCCAGGGGCTAACATGTTTACATTGAAATCGCCTAACAAAAACAATTTCATCTCTGTATCTAGAGCTCTCTCTACAGTACTTGTAAACTTATCCCAAAAATCAGACCCAGAGTTGGGAGGTCTGTAGATGACTCCAATCAAAAACTTTTGATTTCGTGACTGGATCTCTGCCCATAAAATTTCAATATCAGAAAAATTTAAATCATTTCTAACTTTAAAATTTAATCTAGTTGAAATGTACAGTGCAACTCCTCCACCATATCTATTTCTGTCTTTTTACAAGTACATTTCGACTTGTTATAATATAATTTTTTTTTTGCAAAGCACTTGTCAAAGAAGAAAATTGAGGTAATGAGGAAAATCTGTCGACAATTCAGTGTGTATATAATGGCCTAACAATTAGTTTGAAAAACAGCAGTCAGGATTTCACTTAATGATAAATTGGTTTTGCTGATTTAGTCATTGCATCGACCATAGAACTAAAAAAAAAGATTACTCCAAAGAAACTGCTGATATTCTTGTTTCATCAACTTTTTTGTCCATGATTTACTTCGTTTAGAAATCATACATTCTTAGAGCATGTTCTCACGTATTGAATAAACTAAGAGATATTAACCCCATATGCAAGTGATGAAGGTGTATTGCTGCATAAGTAAGGGAGGTTGACGCATGAAAAAATAGGGTCATCACGTTTATCATAAAGCTTTGCTGTAAGATTATCATCAACGTCTCTTTCGAGTAAAATATTCAAATATGAATCCAACTCAGTGGTTTCGGTTTCTATTATTTCAACGTTTTTAACTTCTATACGTTGTTTGAAACTTGCAGATATATTTGAAGAATTGCATGCTTCATCGATTTATGATGATATATCGATAATAATTCCCTGACATACTTCTCTATCTTGATTTGTTTTTCAAACCCAGCTGTTAATATACTTTACTAGCCAATAAGATCCATTTACAAATCTTTATTATTATTATATTAATAAACAGGCTATTTTATGTATCTAAATAACCATATATAACCTGCTGCATTGCATGAACACATATCAACAGAAACATTTAATTAATGAGTGACTAGCAAATATATATTCTCTTTCTATATTTTATGGTAATTTAAGCAAACAGAGATAAAAAGCCCCAATTTTTTATTTCTTTCAAGCGTGAGTTTGTTGCATTCTACGAACAATTCTTGCTCATGATATTTTTTTAGGGATTATGATGCAATCCATTGTATAGCAATTAAATGCCTGGTTTGAACGTTAATTTGTATGAAAACCACTAAAGAGTATCGGATGGATGCGAGTACAAAGTAGATTTCGCGTGATGCTGATAATAAAGCTTTCAAATACACATTGTTTGATATCTCTTTATCTGGCTTTCGTGTGCCCTGTTTTCCGCCCCATGTTGAAATGCTGCAGATGTAAATATAAATATATGTATGATAAAGGTTAGTGCCCTTGCTCACTAAAAAGAAACAGAGCAGCGATAGGCGGGTCTGTTTATACGTAGAAGTGTGAAAAAATATAACTCAATCATTACTCTTTAAAAGAAATACTTCCTTCATCATGGTGCATGAAGGTAATCTAAGAGAGCATTACACATGTTACAATCTAATTCGTATTTTTTAGCATTATACGATGTATTCCCGAGAGGGACGTTAAACAAAAACAAAACATTAATTTATATTGCAATGTTAATATTTTTAAAGAAAAAATCTTTTTCTTATTTGTTAGCAGTGGTAATTTTTGTCACGTAATAAAAACAATAAATGTATCAGTGGAAATATTTCATGACTTGAAGTCGGGATTTCTTTAATTATATATACAGTGTACGATTGGGCGGCGCGTCTACCTGCATAAAAATAATGATGTGTTGTCAAAAAATAAGAAGCTGCTATCGATTGTTTCGCAAAAAATCTTTACCGAAAGAGGAAGAAAGCAAAGCATAAGAGCATATTACTCAAAAAAACCGTAATGTTGCATAAAAATGAGTATTTCCGTCTCCCCAGTAATACGTTCTCATCAAATCAATAATATGATCTCCTCAGCACACGTAAATCTGTCACAGACAAGAACGTAACGAAGAACTGGACTGCCAAAGAGACGTTCTCTGTCCTATCAAGCAAATTATTAAATGATTTATTAAGCAGTTGTCGCCATTAAGGTTAGGTTTTCAATAATGCTGACGGTCGTATTTCTTCTTAAAAAGTAAGTTTTATTTAAACCGCTTTAAAAAGTCAGCCTCCGACAAAAAAATGTTAGTTATCAAGACGTTTGGGTATGCAAAATTTTCTTGTAATTAGAATGAGAGTTACTCCCCTTTAACTGTAAAAAAGATTTATCATGATTAACTTACAATTGGCTGTTTAAAAGGTCCATTGTCACAGATGTATTTCAATCTGTTTTACTTCAGTACCGAGAAACGATGGCCACAGTTCTTATAGCGTTAGATGAAAGTGAAACTTCGGATATCGCTTTTGGTTGTAAGTACAGAACTTTGAACATTTGAGGGTTCGACATCTTCTGAAATTTATAATTCTTTATCTTTCCTTCATCTAAAGCAGAATTTAAAAATTAAATTACATACCAGTAATCGATGGAACATAAATGTCACATATATATAAAAAGAATTTTACCTATTTTGAAATATTTGCAAATGAATTAAAGATATAAAGCTTAAGAATAATTATTTTACGTCCATCTTTAAAACATTTAAACTTTTCTCTAATTGAATTGTGCCTAACTTTGATAGATATATAAATGACGAAAGGTGACATAATTAGGCCATTTTATATAATTTTACTAGCGTAATTCATTCGTAGGTATATATACAATGGATTTGAAGAAAGATGTAATTATAGAAGTAAAGATACATGTATGCGACTAGTTGAAAGAAATCAATACACTGACAGGAAAACTGACATTAAAGATAGTTGCCGAATCTAGGTTTGTTTGATGTGTACATATCTTCAAATATTATATTATTATTATGTTTATTCACCAATCAAGGGCCCACAGGGGGCATGAACAATTATTACAAAATGATAACATTGATTACAATTCTATATTAAGGATAATGTAACATGACTTGTGATTAAGTTTGACATTGAGAAGTGCATCACCACACTGGATCAAAGGCATAGAAACCATAGAATGATAAAAGAAAACACAATTAAATAAAAATGATAGATATAAGGTAAATTAAAAAAAAAAAAAAAAAAAAAAAAAAATCTTGTAGTAATGGCAGTACTCTAATATAAAACTAGTGCATCTTGAATACAAAGGGCACCAGGGGATGATACCTATACACAGCCAGTCTGGCAAACCTGTACCCTAAGTATTGAAGATGGTCATTCAAAAAAAAAAAAAAATCATTTAAGTATTAACAGAAATAGTAATTTCAATTAATAAGTACTTAGCATATAATTAGAAACTTAATGCAAACTAATCTCTTGGAGTTAGTTCAATAGATATTTGACATATGCATACCCACATACACAAACACACACTTACTGTTACACAAATCCATGCATACAAAAATAATAATTTATATACAAATATATGTATGTATAGTATATATTATAAACATACACTTATTGTTACACATATCCATGCATACAAAAATAATAATTTACACACAAATATATGTATATATATAAACAAATGGTATGCGATAATTCAGTTCATTTTTTTCTGTAACTGAATTGAACGTATCTGTAAAGGAATTAGTGAAAAGTTTAATAATTCTGAATTCATATTCAAGTATTTAAAAGATATGCATTTCTTTTATTTAGACTTTTTTAGTCATTTAAACCTAGCTTTAATTATTCAGTTGTACCTATCTTTAATTCATTTAAATGTTTGAATATACCGGTATTACTTTTTTTTTTTTGATTTAAAAGTTACACAAATTTGAATTTATATTAACTTCGCGTTATTTAAACTTTTTTTAATTGAAGATCTTCATTTACGTAAGACAGGAAATTTAGTTTTTTTATGACACACTCTTAATCAGAATGAAATTAATCTAAAATTAAATTCATTTATAAACCCGAAATATTTCTGTATATAGACTATACATTAGATCCGCCACCATAATAAGAATGTTAGGCCCATTGCAAGCAATGTGCATGGATGCATTGTAGTAATCGAAATAACAGCTGTTGGGTAAAGAAACACGTTTCATTAAGGGGAACCTGGTTACATCAAGTGCCGCAGAGAAATTGTGAATATTCTGTAAATCAAGAGCTGGATATTTTATTGAGTTGTGACCTTTGACCTGTATCAGATTGCTTTAAATACCAGGAATTAATATTGGACCACATTTAAAGCTCTGTCTGTCGTGGGATATATAGAGAGGATTTTAAGTATGGCCACGGTTGTTATTTCTGTAGATGAGAGCGAGTTTGCCGACTATGCATTCGAATGTAAGTAAACTTAATGGTTGTTTCTCGTTGGATTGAAAATTTGTATATTTTTTTCCCATTTGATTTAAATTTAAAAACTTCGTTCATAAAACATTTTAGTAGGGAAGAATGAATTGCTTCTACAGTGTATTTCTATTCGTGATCAGGAAATCGTGTTCTAATTTTGTTTGCTATGAACGTGTGCACATGTTAAGGGTTTAAAATTGTTAAGTATTTTAATTGTAATCCGTTGTTTTGTTCGAATGTCAATTGTTTTAAGACTTAAAACTGCCAACAATTGATTCATTCATGTTTCTCTAAAAAAAATGGTGAAGCATGTACACGTAATTGTATATGTCTGTATAGTTCAATTAAAGTCAAAATATCTATTTTTTAAAATGACTTCCTTCTTATACAAATCTCCATTTTTTAAGCATACCTCAAAAATTTGCTGGATGCCTGACCTTCAGTAAAACCGTCTAATACCAGTGTGACCCTACATTTATTAAAGTCCACTCTACTGCCCTGGGTTATATTAACATTCTGTGGTGGTCAAAAGGCCTTATCAGGTAGTAGTGGACATTAATGGCCAACATTGAGGATATTATTTTGCTTTAAATTTAGAGTACAAGCGGTGTTTCATTGTTAACATCCATTCCAAAATTCTAATTGAGTACTCGGACAAACATAAATCAAGATTTGAACTCAAGCTCCATCTTTTATTCTAAAATAGACAATAGAGATGTAGAACCTGCTTTTTATTTTACAGCATTTTGATTAATAAGTAGTGATAAACAGATAGATATTTGATATGCCTCTGTGGTTTTCTGGTTGAAAACAGGTTTACAAACCTCTTCTTGTGTATTATCACAGTATAACATCAGTTCAGAGTTTGTGAGAAATGACAGTTTACAAGGTGTACTGCATAGCTCGCTGGATATAAGACAGCTGTTCACAGCGCACCGATAGCGAAGGCTGATTCAGTTACTGTACAAAAGGCTACTTTATAACAGAGAGCAGGCTTGGAAACAATGTACAAGTAGTTCTTTGGTTGCGTGGACATTGTGTCTCAATTACCTCCAGAATTACTCATGGGAAAAAGACCTTGACACTTATCAGAAGACAATTTTAGTATATTCCTCTTGTTTGTAAATCGCTCTGCATGTAAACTTGAAAGTATTATTCATGAAAGATTAGATTTACCCTTTTATATCGGAACAGTATGTTTTTTCATGATTCTCGGCTTGCTGACTTTTTACCATCTGTCAAATGTCAAAGAACATTATTTCATTGTTGAGTTGATTTTCAGATGGAAATTGCATTTCATAATGATGCAATAAAAATTCAAACTTCTAAAAAAGGGCATGAAAGCCCTTTGGGAATCGATACGCTTGGTGTCTTCAATATCTGTTTGACTGACTTTGTTATTGGAAATGGTTGCATTTGAAAAATATTTCGCACACTTGTACAGTCAGCTTCCTTGATCGAATTGCTTCGATTGATGTATAACAGAATGTTTTCTGGCAAATAAACGAAAATACATGTACATGTATGCGTGTACCTATATAATGAAAAAAAAACAACCATGTTTTAACTACATGCACATACTTGCCTGGTAATTCTCTGTCTAAAATAAACACATGTGATTGGAATAAATTATTCCTATCCGTGTACTCTCTATCTTTATAGTTATAAAGGCATTCTGTTCACAGGTTGTTTAAATAACTGAACACGTATTATTGACATAAAAGCAATCCTTTCATGAAACATGATTTAAATTGTTTTTAAGATATATGACCAACGACATTTCTACTCTGAAACTCTTAGAAATGAATATTTTATATTTTCAGGGTATGTGACGAACTTCCACAAACCAGGGAACAAAGTGATTCTTCTTCACATTCCGGAGAGTTACATCAATGCCACTACAATGAGTGAGTGTTCATAATGACAAGGACAAACACAATGATCAAAATATTTATCCAGATCATTAACTTCTTCGTCATTCACTGCAATTTAAAAATTGCATTCATGATTATGCAGCTCTCGAAATCTCAATTTATGGTGCATTTTATTACTTTCAAACAGGAAATGAAGGACATTACAGCTTAAGACGTTTAAAAGTAGTATTTTGTTATATCTACATGAGACTTTGCCCCCGATTTTTAATGTTCTGTCTCTTCTTAACTTCTCTGACTTTGCTTATTGATCCCAGGGTATAATTCTATTACATCCATCGAATTCATATTCGTGTTTAATTAATATAATATATCCATCATTTACCTACTTTGAAAAATATAAATCCCTGCGAGATTTCTTTGAGATATTTTTTCCTATTTATTTAGATCGTATAAGACGTCTTTAGTCGAGTCAAATCACTGAGTCAAAGACTCATTTATCTCGACATATTTTTACATGCCTTCAAAATTGTAACTTAAAGTAAAGACTATTAACGGCTTCTTTTAACTTTGTTGCTGTGTGCTCCGGATGATAATGCTTATACTTTTGAAGCTTGGTAAAATTGTCTGGAAAATCGACAAACAAAACTATCAAATTCTGGATAAAATAGTAAGCTAAATTCTTTGAATTCACCCTTACAAAAACCAAGTTTCCGATAGAGAGGTTGTCGAAGAATTTTAGGGAAAACCCTCGTGGCTGCAAAGCACATAACATCAAGCAAAATTTGCATAATTTAATAACTGAGATTGAAAAAAGCAAAAGCATTTCCGCTGTAAATTGACTTGCGAAGTTAATGCATATTCATTTATTCAGCTAGAATGGTGGTGATAACCCTAGAAAAAATGTTTCTTGCTGTTCCAGCTTCAAAACCTCTGGTCAATAGGCAGAGGCAGAGAAGTAAGGTTTGAACATATTTTATTGTATAAATACTATACAAATGGTTTGAACACAAGTTCTAACAACTTACGAGGTTCTCACCATAAAATGCTACAACTGTCAATGTCTATACATAGGAAGAAAAAGGAAAAAGAATATTGATATACAAATATGTTTGTTTAAAACATAAGGTAGAGTCAGTAAAATTGAAAAATCTTGCTCGGTGGCAAAATCTCATGTCGATATAACAAAATACTTTTAAACTGTCTTAAATTGCATTACTCTCCTGTTTGAAAGTAATAAAATGCACCATAAATTAAGACTTCGAGAGCTGTGTAATCATGAATGCAAGTTGAATTGCAGTCATTGTTGATAATTGATAACACTTTTCTTTTAGTGATCAGTTGTTCCAATACAAACTTTAAAATTCCCCTAGCAATGACTACCGAAGGAAGTCGTTTGTTAGTTAGGATTTAATTCAGATCTGGACATGTTTATTTTTGTATTATAAAATTAATTATAAAATTTAATTGCATTAACAGATCTCCCTTGATTCATGATTGGCTATATTAATGTATTAATGAACAGTTATCGATCAAAAAAAAAATCCATGAAAATGTAAAGAGGGCATAAAAACATTTCTGGAAATTTCAGGGTGGGATCAGGTGCCTTGCGGGAGTAAACATCCCCTGATGACAAGTCACATCTGTCACTAGCCCTATGTGCTGATCAGGTAGTAAACGGAACTTTCCGGAGTCAAATTCAGTACACAAAGGACTAACAATTTATTTGAAACAAGTCTGCCTAGATAAGACCAAGGGATGGGTTATATATATATTTCCTTACAAGGTCATTTCAGCGACTAAATAATTTCAGAAATTCCCATCATCAAAAAGTTTGTTAAAATGCCTGTAGCGTCAACTTATCTGTGAGTTTAAAAAAATTGTTGAACTCAGAGCAAGCTCTTGAGAAGCGAACAAGGTTGGAGACATCAAAACCTTAGGCAGGTTATAGTGAAATATTACTACATACATATAAATAAGGAAAACTGACCGTTGAAAAGCTGAAATCATCACATTTGTTATACATGTAATATAAAATAGTTGATAATTGGCCTTTATTGTATAATATCATTTAATAATAATGTAATTATTAAAATTCAAGTCGTAATTTCCATTCTCATTTCGATACGATATATCCCGGTGAGCTCGAGATAAAAGAAACGACAGAGTCTGACACATCTGTTTCATATATGGATATTTTACTTGAAAAACGTTAATGGTAATCTAACAACCAAGCTCTAGGATAATTGCAATCGTCAACTTCCCTTACTTATGCAGCAATATACCTTCATCGCCTGCATACGGAGTTTATGTATCTTGCATATTTGGATATTTTACTTGAAAAAGACGTTAATGGTTATGTAACAACCAAGCTCTAGGATAAACGTTCTGACTTTAATTTTACAATCGCCAACTTCCCTTACTTATCCAGCAATATACCTTCATCACCTGCATACGGAGTTTATATATCTCAGTTGATTCGATACGCATCCTCTACGTATGAGAACAATTTCTAAAACGAGGCAAATTATTGACAAACAAGTTGACGAAGTAAGAATATCAGCAGTCTCATTTAAAATCATTATTTGGTTAGGTCTATGGTCGATGCAAATGACCTTGTCAGCAAATACAATTTATGAATGAGTCAAATGCTGACTGACGTATTTCGTACTAATTGTTAGTCCATTATTTATACACTGAATTGACGAAGGATTTTCCCGTTATTTCCCGATCATGATTAGGAGCACAGGGTGGGTGTGACCTGTCGGCAGAGGATACTCACACTTCCATGGCATCCGATCCCAAATTTGATGATTTGGAGGTCCATGTTTGCTCTGCTCCTATTTTGTATAGTTTTATGAATTTTTGATCTTGAATACTGTTCGTTATCTCCATATGTTTCACAGATCTGGCAGACTCTGTGGTGTCTTTTAGTGTACGTATTTGGAATAAATCGAGTCGTTATCATATACATGAAAATAACTAAGTATTTGGAATAAATCGAGTCGTCATCATATACATGAAAATATTTATTGTTAATTTATAAAACATCGTGAAATAACTACATTTCGAATTGAATGCCACAACAAATATTTTCTTCTTCTCTTGTCTTTTTCTCTTGAATAAATTCTGCTTCTGCAGTTTTATTCAGTCTTCGTTATTTCAAGAATATAAGTAAACGCAATACTGATTCTCTCCTCAAAAAATGCATAAAAAATTGTTTTTTTATTTCCTGTTTCTTTTTTTTTCGTTATAAAATATATTTCATTAGTCTATACAAATTTGTGTTTCACGGTAAAATAGATGAATTCAATCATCTTCAAAGGAATCATATTTTTCGTTTGATACTCTAACGAGTTCTTTCAGGGGATAAGATAGAGAAAATCAATCTAATATGTAAATGCTGCAAAACTTGCAACAAGATTCTCCAGTTTTTTTCTTTGTAACAAAAGCTCCACCCCTTGCATTTTCTGATCTTCGACTTTGGAGTGCCTATCCCCCACATTTTATATCAAGCCTCAATGGTCCCGTCTTCTATTCTTTTCTGCATTAAAATACCCATATTATTACTTGTGACTTGTGACTCTTGGGATAGAAAGCACGGCTGTATTAATCATACAGTGAACAATGCACTATTTCTCTACCAATTTCCTCCTTCTTAGCATTTACCTGAGAAATTAAATGCATAGTAATGATTAGCTTTTTTTCCAAAATGTGAACCTCATGCCCCTAGACACAGGGATTCTGAGGAATATGTCGTTTCCATAATGATGAGGATTCGAATCTTTTGCACTTCTTTTTTAATCAAGCCTCTTTCTTATTCACATTGGAAATTTATAACTATAATAACTGTAGATATTATAAGTTTCAAAATTAAAAACGATTTAAGACAAAATTTCACAGTAAAATGCAAAAAAAATAAAAGATATGTTTTAAAGGTTTTTAAAAAGTTGGGCAAATAGGTAAATAAAATTTTGGCAAAATACCTTACTTAATTATGTACATTTAGTATCACTGAAAGCTTAACAGAAACCGATTGCTTGGGGTTATCTGCAAAATCTGTGTAAAATATTTTAGCAGTATTGCATTACAGCTCAACGCACTTTTTAAGCTTACATGGATTTTCGCACAAACTAAGGTCATATTATTGTAATAAAAATTTAAAATTACCATTTTCGAACTGCAGTACAATGACAAAACCCTTCGTTATATTACATATATAATGTCAAGCATAAATGTCTTAAAAATATTATCTTAAGTTTCCAAAGTGGATGTTTTAAAGGGGAATTTATAAATAAATGGTAGAATGTTTTGACTATACGATTCTACCATAGATTTTTACAAATTGTATAAAACGAGCTTTCCTTGATACCATGTAGTTGAAAATTTTAAATTTTCTTCTTCAAGGTGAGTATTTTTAAAAAATCTTTGCTAATTTACCATACTCCTCTTGGTTTTGTCGAAATTTAGCGCCGAAAGGGAATAACATTGCAGAAGGAAACCACACTAAAGGGTAGGATAATGAAGTATTGTTTATTTTTTTGAATAGTAAATTCCTTCTATGAAAAGGAAAATTCTTCTGCATTTACGGTTTGAAACGTTAAAATTTTGCAGTGGGTTGAATCTCTTATGATTCTAGATTTTAGAACTTGACTCTGAAAAATCCCACCTTATTTACATAGAAAGCAGTCAAACAGATGAAAAATACTATTACCACCCCGAGTAAAGTGTCAAAATGTACAGAAAATACAAGTTACAGTAGCTGTACTGTGCCAATGTCTACGTTTCTGCCAAGAGCTATTGCTTTCAAAAGAACGGATAAAAAGACAGCTGCAATTGGCAAGAAACCACAAAAATTCAAATGAGAATAGTTGTTATTTTTCAGCCATGAATATGTCAAAGTTCTACCAATTGATTTGTGTGAATTATGTTTCAATAAATGAAATAAAACTCAAATTATGTAAACAAATACTTTTAAAATGTATTTTGTTGTCTCGAAACACAATATTACATCATAACAATGTGACCTTAATTTGTGCGAAAAACCATTTGAGCTTAAAAAGTGTGTTGAGCTGTATGTATGGTACACAAACATTCAAAATATTGCAAGGGTGACATACTGGTATTCACAACAATAACTACAAATGTAAGCTCATACATACAGCATGCATTTAGGATATTTCTTTATCACCTAACCTACAGTACGTTATCTACAGTAACACGGGAAGCTGCAGAGCGAGTAATTATAATCACTTGCATTTGCAGGGCATATACACCTCTAATAAACTGATGGTCATTCGTTTTTTTAATTACTAGGTCAAAACTAATTCTATGTAATCAGGTGATCTGTCATCCCTCTGTTCCTCTCCGTCGTCATTTGTAATTCATCGTGCGTTTGAAATTTAATATTCCATTATCTTCTTTGGAACTGTTGTTCCACTTCAATTTCAACCAATCCTGGCAAGTAGCATTTTTAGCAGAAGAAAAGCGTTAAAATGCTATTTTAAGGGAGAACACAGCTTTATTAATCAAAATTAAAGTTAAAATGTTGGTATAAGAATTGAGAAGATCTTAATTTCTGAAATCCATTACCACTGTTGTAAAAGATTCTGGTGTATGGGTTGGAGCAGGTGTCATGGAGGAGTGAGCATCCCCTGTCTACCGGTTACACTCGGCGTGTGCTTCTTGTCTTTGAGGGGAAATAACGAAAAAAATTCAACAACACAGTGTAAACAATGGCCAAAAAATTAGTTTGAAAAAAGCCGGTCAGCATTTGACTCAATGATAAATCGTATTTGCTGACAAGGTCATTTTATCGACCATAGAAATTACGAAATGATGACTTTAAACGAGACTGGAAAAGAGGTACAGGAATGAGAATTTATTAATTATTTATCATAGTAAAACTACAAGAATTCTTTGAGCTTCTTTCCTCTACTCCTTAGTATTTAAAATGCAATTCCTAAAATTTAGATTTTATTTTTCATTTTTATTACTTCTTTTTAGATTATAACTAAGCAGAAGTATAAGTAAGGTCAAACTTATTTCAATGGAAATGAGGAAGTGCTTTTAATGTTCTGTTGAGTAATAGAAATCGGATTTCCATCTCAGCAGAACAGAAATTCCGATAATATAATCCATTTTTAAGGACTCAGATGGCAAATAGAATCTATACTGAGTTCTCTCCGTTACCGCATTCCTGACGATTGATTCCCGATTTTTTGTGTCCACTAGATCTCCTCTGGGAAATATGGCAGCCAAAATCAATAGTCTTTCCCAGATAATTGTTTACTTTTTCTAAACTCTTGTAGACCAAAAAAAGAAATCAGTTGATGATGTGGAAAATAGTTCGTAAGGATCGACTGCGTTAGTCAATAAAGCACAAAATATGGCTTTCCAAAATCACTGATGATTATTGCATCACTCTTTGACGGCGACCCTTTATAAATAAAATAATTATATTTGATCAGTTATTGTAAGACTGATTAATCAGAGATAATGGGGTCCAGCGATACATGTTGAGCAGTATCCATAGCTATAAGGATGATTGATTGATAATTTCTGCGCTGTTCCGTCTGGATCCGAAATATTTCTTCTATATATTACAATTGTTAACGATGTAATCACAGCCTGATTGATGAAACGATTAGATAAAATAGCATCTCTGTCAACATATGATGAAAATGTCTCAGTGCACCGAGAGCAAACATAAATATTGAATATATATATTATACTTCAGCGATGTAATATTTTCTTTGAATTTTGTCATTTTTCATATGATAATGCAAGTTCTAGCTGATGTAAACAAAAACTAATTGATAAAATGCTTAGATGAAATAACATTTAAGTTAACTTATAATCAAAATGGTCTCGTCACTACGAGGACAAACCAGAATTCAATTGATAAATTTGTTAACTAAGAGATAATTTGTTTAGAGAACCTGATAGATTTATTAACAAACTATCGGGTCTCAAATGTTTATAGACTATTTCATTAACGCTCTTTGATTTCTACAATAAATTTTGATGTCTTTGGAGACCCATAGACCTTCGTCTTTTTTTATTTAAAACTGTTTCATTAAATCTTTGATTTCTATTGTAAGTTTTGATGTCTTCGGAGACCCGTTGACCTCGTTTTCTTATTTACAGGTCCCGGCAGGGTTATGGAACTACAGCGAGAAACAGACGGCAAAACAGGGGAACTCAAACAAAAATTCATAGACAAAGCAAGCAAACTTGGGGTATAAAATTGTTTAATTATTATTTATGTATTAATATACTTAATAGATCTTTAATAAAAGGTTAATATAGGGACAATTGTTGGATTTCCATAGCTTGTGTAAATTTTATGTGGCGATAGGTGGAGAATGGGCTCCTGGCAACAAACCTCTTGTTAAGCCCGTGTCACACTGTCACGATTTTTGGCTACGATAGAGTACGAGTTAAAAAATCGCAGTAATTCGGCGTTCATCTTAGAGATAGTCGTAGGATATCTTCTTAACTCGTGTTTCATCGTAGCAAATCGCCAAACGCGGCGATTGTTTTGAGCATGTTCAAAACAATCGTGGCCACGGTACGATTTTTAATTATCCGTAAGCGATCGTACAGAAATCGCAATACACTCGTACACATAATCGTTGTAAATCTTCGAAATTCGTAGGAGACTCGCAGAAATTCGTAGAACTTCCGACTCTGCGAGTTTCCTACGATTTATCGCGAGTGTCCCACGAGTTTCTTCGAGTGTTTCTCGACTCAAAAGGAATGTCCTACGATTTCATGCGAATATGATACGAACACATGCGATTGACGGCGAGTGCAATACAAGTACCGTGCGAGTGAACTATAAAGTACGATTGTACGCGTTGACTGATTGCTGATTGCTCCTTATTCACGGTATGGATTATTTTAAGTTATGATTGGTGTTTTATGTTATTTTTATTTTCTTTACAAAGTACATTGTACTGTAATGATTATCATTAAAGTTACTGATCTACATGTAAATGTACATGTAATTCAGTTGTTGATTGTCAGGCTTTACACATATGTAATTAC
The DNA here is from genome assembly GCF_032062105.1 of Saccostrea cuccullata. Taxonomy (NCBI): domain Eukaryota; kingdom Metazoa; phylum Mollusca; class Bivalvia; order Ostreida; family Ostreidae; genus Saccostrea; species Saccostrea cuccullata. The sequence continues at coordinate 786,337 of NW_026938676.1, read as the reverse complement.
GAGTGTTTGCATTTTAAGTTTGTGTTTTATTTCTAATTTGTTCAGAGAATGAGTATTAACATTGTCCAATGCTTCACGTTTATTGATAAACAATAAATTTAAAACAATATCCTGATTCATTTATTCATTACAATATGGTACATTTAAATAAAACGGCCGTCAGCAGAATCATCAGAACACACATACAAATCTTAAAAATCATAATCATTATATCATGTCATTCTGCCAGGGAACCGCCCTAGCAGGTGAATTGTAGTAGTGCTGCAGGTACAGTCTCTGGGTCTTCGCTGCTATAGTTGCTCGATTACATCCACCAACGTTATTCAAGTCTGTAAGGTTTGCACAGTCTCTCCAAGCTCGCGGAACCACGTGATGATTTAAGTCCTCCTGGTCAAGATTTTCGTTTTGGAGATTTGGAAATCTCATTCGCATGAAATTATGAAGACAGCAACATGCTAATACAATAGATGAAAAAGTTTCTGGTTCTTGACGCATTGGAGCTAAGAGGCATTGCCATCTGTTGGCAAGTATTCCAAATGCATTTTCTACAACGCGCCTTGCTCTGCTGAGTTACGCTCCTCATTGGTCAATGTCTTTCTTGCGAAAGGTTTCATAAGCCATGTCCTGATAAGGAAGGCGTCATCACCCACGATGAAATTCTGTTATCATTTGGTAGAGGGACATCTTCTGGAAATCCAATATTATGATTTTCGACGACATCTTTTAATTCTGAGTTGTTAAACACTGTAGCATCTGATGCAGAACCATTTGCACCTACGTCAACCCAGATGAACTTATAATCAGCATCAACAAGCCCCATAAGAATGAGGAGGTGGAACCCTTTGTAGTTGTAATAAAGTGATCCTCCGTTTCGAGGGCATTTTATAGCAATATGTTTCCCATCCAAAGCACCAAGGACATGGTCCAGGTTCCTTCTATTTCTGAACTGCTCAGCTATTTGTTGCCACTCATCTTTAGTTGTTGGACATTTAATTACTTCATCAGCATATTCCGCTACTATACTTTCAAAACTTCACGAACCAGCAAGGAAATCGTATTATGTGGAACTCGAAATCCGTACATCAGACTTGTGTAAGACTCTCCTGTTGCTAAATACCGAAGTGTAATGGCCAACTTTAATCCAGGTTTCAAAGCCTTTCTGAACCATGTGTCTTGTTTTTGTAATCTAGGACTCAATCTGTCTACAAGCTCTCTAAACATACCTGGCTCTACTCTGAGAAAGTCTGGCTCTACTGTGAGAAAGTTTTTGAATGACAATACATCCTCCGTTTCAAGTTCTTTCATCAAGCGATCGAAATATCCATACTGAGTCCGTCTGGTGATCCATGGTCTTATCCAGTATCTTCTTCTTTGCCTCTGTGGACGCCCGTTATGTAATAAATGGCAATTGCCTCTTCATTTTCTGCAATATTCTGATCAAGTTCCCCCAAATATATATTGCAGCAGTTGAAGCCTCCGCACGGTAGCTACTGCCATAATTATACAACTTCGAAATTAAGCCACCCTTTCCCTCTATATATATACTCAAATCAAGTATAGTCGTAAGAACTCGTCACTGTTCGTGGGAATATCGTGTGTGCATCGTACAGACTCGTAGGTATTCGTAAGAGCTTCGTTTAAAATCGTGTCTTATCGTACAAATTCGTGTAAAGATCGTATTGCGTTCGCTATGTGATCGTCCTTGTTCGTACATAACTCGCCAAAACTCGTTCTGTTATCGTGTAAGCCTCGTACATTGTTGAGCGGACATCGTAGTCGTATCGTGACACACTGAAAAAAATCATCCTCTGTCAAAAAATGCTAGGCTAGCGTGGCGATTGTCGGCGATTTATGGTTTTTTGTAAGTCGTCTGGAATCGTAGCAAAAATCGTGACAGTGTGACACGGCCTTTACTCAAGTACCAATTTTAATCTGATCATACAGGGTAACAGCAGTAAAGGTAGCTACATTTAGTTTAGGAGTATTGATAAAATGGTTAATTCTTTCTTATGCTTTCTTGATAGATTGAGGCAGAATTCAGGGTGGAGAACGCCGACAAGCCAGGGCACGCTATTGTAGACATTGCCCAGAAAGAAAATGCAACTTTTGTTGTCACAGGAACTAGAGGAATGGGCAAGTTCCGGAGGACAATTATGGGCAGCGTCAGTGATTTTGTCGTCCACCATGCCCATTGCCCAGTTCTAGTTTGTAGACACAAGGATAAATAGATTGACAATAAGTCCTTAACATTGTACGAAAGCATCACTCACCTTCAGGATGCGCACCTTGAGCCTTGTGCAGTCATGTGATACATGTAAGATTGAACAGATATATCAATGTACTAAAACATTTTGTGTTAAAAAAATCTGTTGATATTTTATTTCGATTCATGTGCATTGTACTACCTACTCAAAACAAGTTTGATGGGTGTTGACATTTTTTCGAACGATTTTTCTTTCATTGTGTTGACTTAATTTCTTTACTGAGCAAAAGTGTAGATAATAAAATTATATCACAAAAAATGATCATACATAAATTTAACATTTTTGTATATTTAACAATTGTATGTTACCATAGTCGTAGGGGATTTGGACACTTTAAACACTCTGTTACGATTCTCTATGTGTACAAAGTATTGTATAATGACTGGATGTTGTATGAATATGGAAATCGTTGTATCTCGATGTCGTGACTGTCCTGTGCCTGTATCTGACAGAAAATTGTTTTTCTTGATCGAATATTATCCTCTAAATGCATGGAAATAAGCACGCAAATATTCAGTTTGCAAAATCCGCAAATATGATACGACACATTAAAAGGCTGGGGTTTTTTTCTTTATATTGATAAAATTTTACGATTAATAGAGAAATCTTCACAACAACCAGAAGAATATATATCATATGTACATGACTCTAATTTGTTGTATAATTCTAACTTTGTTATACTTAGAAAAAGACCATTGCATTGACTTGTTTCAAAAAAAAGAAATTATGTATGGAAAAATGTCAGGAAATAAAACTGCTTCTAAGTACAAGTTGTAACAATTTTTTGAAAAAGCACTTTGGAACATTGAAGGTAATGTGCACTCTTCAAGGCGGATATTTGCAAAAATACATTTTTATGTAGAAATTAAAAGTTGTTCGCACTTCATTAAAAATACCATCCTCCGAGAAAAAAAATGCCAGCGCTGTTTTATTCTGATCAAAATAGTTATTTTTATCTTTGAAAGGTATGCACTCGATACACCCTTTCGATAAAAAAAAGGTTTGGAATATATTTTGTCATAGACATGTAGAGTACAATGTCAAGTTGACAAATAACTCCCGTTTATTTAGGTTTATAAAGTTATAATTTTATTTATTCCGATTTCATTTTGAAAATGATTTGTTTTAAGATTAATAGTTATTTTCCTCCATCATTTCTTTTTCTCATTAAGAATTTTACATTAGAAAAATTCATTAATGAGGGATTATCATTTGTACATGTAGATATTTGGACCATCCTTTCCAACATACATCCTCTTAAACAATATTCTAATCTTCTGTTCTTATGTGTATGAATATTCCTCGAAATTACATTTTAAAGAACTAGTAATGTATTGGCTTCCGCAAACATTTACTCTCCCGAATTAAAAAGATTTCACGGTAAATTACGGTGTATCATATGTATGTTAAAATCTCTCATTAATAACTAGGCAATTGAGGGGCAAAATGAAAACCAGCTTTGATTCTGTGTTAAGTAATTTAGAAGTGATAACGAATTCGATAAGGAATGCACGATTACATACTGAAGTATGTAGTGGTCCGTTGTATTGAAACAATTAAAAAATTGTCTTTGTAAGGCTCATTTTTCGAATTGTATGATAGAGGACAATGGATTTAATTCTACTGTCTAATGAAACTTCAACTCATAAATGTACTCATAATTTTATCTATCTATCTCTAAGGGGAAAAATTCTTCAAAAGCATATACTGTAAAATCACATATTTTCTCACATATTTTCGTGGGGTCAGATTGGTTTGAGAAAAATCTCTTGGTTCGTGGACATTTGATTTCGTGGATCAAGAATTGATGAGTACTTATGTATAAAACATTTTACATCTCGTGATTTACATGAATTCGTGGGTATCGTCATACCTCGAAAACAACAAAAATTAAACCCCCACGAATATTTTTGAATTCACAGTATTAGTTTTGAATAGTTTTAATATTTCACACAACCAGTATGAATTTGTATTCATCTATTCTGGATTCCAAGACTTCATTAAATCCTTACAAAGATACATAGTAGGATCCAGTGAATGTTCTATCAAGCCTTTTTCCTTACTCCTCACTTAGATATAAACAATAGTGAAAGAGAAACTTAATGAGTACTGCCCTTTTTGGAAAATTGAAATTCACAGAATTTTACTAATTTGAAAATAAAAAAAATACATAAAAAGAAAGAGGGCGTATAAGGCGTGTACAATCCCCCGCTCTGAGACAAAATGTTTCTCAATTTTCAAAATTCACAAAAAAGTTATATTTTTCTAAAATCATGTTCTCAGTAATGTCATCTTCAAAATATTTTATTATTTTATTTTACTGAACGACTTATCATTTGATAATCTTTATTTCAAAGTTGACAGTTAAGCATATTTAGTGGAAAATGTGTTTAATAGAGCTATAAAAAACGAATTTTGAACATGAATGGGTCAAGTCTCCATTGTTCGTGAACGCTTAAATAATGGAAATGTAAATGTGAAATCCATTTCATTTGTCCAAAAAATGGAATCTGAACCCATTCTATATGAAAATCGAACTTTTCTGAAAATTTTTTCGCTTCAACAAACCCGTCCATTTAAATCTCACTGAAAGACCTCAATAGTGCATATACCTCGTAGCGTAGTGGTTAAAGCGGTTGGTCTTGGACCAAACCTGCGCTTTGGAGAGAGTTCGAATCATACATGAAGTTTTTCTTTTTTTTTCAAATGTTTTAAAAACATGAGTACAAATAAATTATTCATAAATTATTAAAACAATGAAATATAGAATTTGATATGTAAAAGATGATTTAAATCATCAAATTTTGAAAAAATACTACTTTTTGAATTGAGAAATGTCTTTTTTCAGAGCGGGGGATTGCCCTCGCCTTGTACGCCTCCATTCTTTACAAATTTTCAACTTTACATACAACCAATCCCAACCATAAATAAAAGCACAGTCTTTTAGGTATTATTGACAGCTGCTTTTACAATAGGGATGGAACTCGTAAATTTACTTATATTGTCACCGATCATTTTCAAAATCATTTCGTTAAAAACAAAAACATTCTGATTGTACATTCAAGTACTCTGAAGCTGATATTAAAAGAATGCTTGAGTTTCGAATTGATCACATCTATGTTGTTTTGAGGCCAGGTCTTACAGCAATCTTTAGAATTCACATGGATACCAATGAACCCCTTTATTAGTAGACCTAGTTTTGTTTTCATGTGAAGGAAAAACTTTCCAAAATCGTACACGTGAAAAACACTTGTTGTGGCCTTCAACTCGACAATGGTTGTTTCCATTCTTATGTTGATGTAATATCTCTCGGTGAATTTGTAGTTATAAAAGATTCCACAATGTCTAACACATCAATTTCATATTTGGATATTTTACTTGAAAAAAATTATGATAACAACAACCAAGCATTCCGATACACATGAAGACTTTGTCTTTTCAATTGTTCAACGTCCCTTCCTCATGCAACAATATACCTTTTTCATAACATTTATGCCTCTCAGTTGATTCGAAACGCAAGAGATTATTCTACGTATAAACAATTTCTAAAATAAGGTAAGTTATTGAAGGGAAAATTGATGAAACAAGAATATCAGCAGTCTCTATAGCCGATACAATGACCTTGTTTGCAGATACATTTTAATAACAGGAAGATATTAACTGACTGTCAATATTTATACACACTAAATTGTCGACGGACTTCTCCGTTATTTCGCAATTATGATAAGGAGCAAAGAGCAGGTGTGACCAGTCGGCAAGTATGCCCGATTTTCCATGGCACCTAATCCCACATCTGATTTTTTTAATGTTTATGTTTGTTCTGCCCCAATTTTGTTTGGTTTAATTGACTTTTGAGCTTGAATATTGTTCATTATATTTATATATCTCATTCAAACGATTGTAGCAACCAATTAATTTATTATAAAGATTTAAACAATTTGCATAAAATTAATTGTAGTGTCGTGCAGTGAGAAGAGCGACGACTCAAGAATCCAGAGTAAGGAGTTGATTCTTTTGTCAAGGGTTTGAATCCTATTGTGAGACGTGGAGACTGGTCCTTCGGATAAGACCCTATAACCCGAGTTCCTGTGTCGCAGTAAATGTTGGTACTTACAAGCTCTCACTGCTCAACATCTGTGAATGCCGAATATATGTCACAATTTGCAGCACTTCATCAGCAAATTGCGGCGTTTCCATATAAGTGAAATTGTCTGCTCAAACTCCATATTGTTTAAGGGACCTTTGAGCTTTAATACTGTTCGTTATCTCCTACATTTCATTTTACGTTTAACAACAATCAATAACAAAAATTATAAAATCCAGTATTGTATTTTTCACGATTAAGATCTTTCAATCTGATACCAATCATTAATTTTTATTTGAACATGAGATCGCTATTAAAGCGTCACTTTGACGTCATCCTTTTTTAATTTACATATTGCCGTGGCCCCTGAGTGTCTCTATCTCAGTAAGTATTCGGAATATTCGTCATCCAGTTTTATAATTGGTTATTTGGTGTCATTTCTGTCATATTTCATTGAAATTAAATTACGACAACATCTTCCTGGCTTATAATTAAGGACCTTCTTGCAAGGAAATGACTTACATGTATTTATATCTTTTATGATGAACCCATTACCCGTTACTGATTTACATAAAGCGAAACATCAAATTTCTTTTATTTTCACTTTGATAATGTGTAGTTAAGGTACTACGACCCCCGACCAGGATAGGTAACTCTTTAATCTATAATTTAATTCAAAAAGCCTTAAAATGAAGCATCTATATACTGCGACACTGGACTTCGATTTATACGGTCTCATCCGAAGGACCGGCCTCCACGTCCCAAGTGGGATTCGAATCCGCGACGTAAGGCAAATGCAGTTCATCATTGAGTCAAATGTTGATTAACGTGTTTCATACCAAGTGTTATATGTAGTCCATTATATAAACACTTTGTTTTTCAATCAAAGTTCAAAGAGGTATATACATGTATATATACATAACATTTTTAATGAAATCTTTTCTTCTTTTAATCAGTTCTAAATATTTCTGCCTGACTTTTCTCTCTAAATCTTTCCCAGTGTTATTAGCTTCCCTACTTTTTGTTATTTACATGTATTAATATTTACATCTGTGGGTAAAACATGAAGTAAAATTAAATATTTTCAAACCCTACATCCAAGTGGGATCAGACCACCGAAAAAATAAAATAAAAATCCTATACTTACCTTGCTGAGTAAAAATGACTGGACCATTACTTACAACCTCTGTAAACAAATAAGGCTACGAATCGTAAAATAAACAATCGAACATTTGCAAAGTTATCCAAAAATTATTTATTTATTTTCAGTTAACATTTGATATCAATCATGAACATTTTCTCTCAACAGAAAAAACAGAAGACATACACAACAGTACGTATATATAATTGTAATTGAAATTAACATAAATCATAACTTTAATAGCATCGATTAATGACTTAACAATGTTATTTATTTCTTCAGATTACATTACATGGAAGACATTATAATTTAGCATTGTGACGAAATCGTTGAGCTTTAAATGGCGACATGTCGTATGAAGGTGGTTTATTTGTGGCTAACTCTGCCAGAACTTTCCCAACTACTGGAGCCAACTTAAATCCATGACCTAATACGAAATAAAATCAAACAGATATCGTTTTACATTGATTTCCTCAATATTGTTCTTCTTTTGTTTAAAACAAGTTCTGAATAATTTATTTAATGAACTAAAAAATATACCCGAGAATCCAGCACCGATGACAATGTTTCTCCAGGCAGGATGGTGATCAAGGATGAAATTTTCATCTTCAGACCACTGAAATTTTGAATTCTATGACGTCAAAGATTGAAACATACTTAAAGTAAATACCTTTAATGCAATTCAGATTTTAAATCACGAAATGATATAGGTCTCTATATCTGCAACATTACCCTAAAATTTTTTTCAGACTAATAAGCCGTTTACCGTGTACATGCATGTTTCAGATATAGCTGGCTCTGGTTCTAGGTCCGGAAAATGTTTTGATATGTATTTCTTCATCGTATTAATCACCCACGTGTCATCGGCCTTGTCTCTAGTGTCAGGATCTACTTCCGGTCCACAATGGAGGCAAATCTGTTAGATAGTTCATAACGACGAAATAAAGTATATCTATCTACACAGTCCCAAATGCGAAGAATTCATTGATTGTTTTTTACACTTTTGATATCGAACATTCGTTGCAAAGCCAAAGAGAACATTACTTCAACAGAAAAAAATGTATCTGAAATATTATACAAAGTGTAATTCCTGTTTCTTTTATTCATAAACATTTTTTGCCGTAAGTAAAAATAGAGTGTAAATTTCAAGTTTTTTTTTTAATTTTGCCCTCTAACATTCTATAAAATAAAATTATCGTCATACTAAGCTTATAATTGTATTTTTCCAAACTTGTCAATGTCCTTCTAACCTTGACGAGTCCTGGGTATTCCTCACTAGGCAGACCATAAACTGTAAAACCACTATAAGCATTCTCTTGTAGGAACACAGGGAACTTGTCAGGACCGTATCTACCACTGACCTTCTCTTTCCAGTAGAGGACATTAATCCTCATGACCTTCAACATGAGGACAGAACATACTAGAAAAGTTTGATACTGCTTATTTTGATTTATTCAAAATACTTAAAACTTTGATTGCGACTTTTTCTGTGTTCAGTTAACAAAAAATAATCAGTAATGTTGGAATATTTTTATTAACAATAATTTTTATAAAGGTAAATTATCTAGAAGCAACATTAAATATTTCAGCACAATATAGTGTCTTTATCTTCAAACCTACATTGTTTAAAATATTATATATGCCCTCATAATTACAAGCAGTTGAAATTAAGTAAAAGTACAAGTAAGTGAGACTGAGTGAGACTGTACTGTATAATGCTTTATTTTACCTTTATTGGCAGGTGAACTTGAAGTTTGGGTAGCAGTTTTGTTGCCCACGCTCCTACTGCCAGAACGACCGATCCTGCTCTGTATCTATTGGTAGCGGTCCGTAACTCCACCCTATCTCCCGGAATTACCTCCAACACTTCCTCCCCATCTCTGATTGTCCCACCGTAACGACGGAACATGTCCTGTGATACAAAGTAGCGATAATTACTTGTCATGACATAATAATAGCCTAAGTATTTTTAATAGGATGCTACAAAGATAATAAAATTGATATTGGAAAAGAATAAATAAAAATACTTTACAAAAATTGTATTACATTTTTATTTAAGAAATGAATAACTACTTTATAAAGAGCCATTTAAAAATTTTCGTTTACATACGTGATATGCCATCAGAGCCTTGTCCGCCATTAAAATACCCCCACTCTTATCGACTACAAACGTAAAATCCTTTGGAAATTCTACCATAGGGTACGTTTGCTTCATTTGATTGTAGTTCAGTACGGTGTGTGGGATAGCATGACGTTGCAGACATCGGATCGTTCCCATGGTAAACCTGTCGTCTGCTGACCCCATTGTCAACATTCCCGTTTGCCTATTCAAGACAAAAGCTGCAAGTTCTTTTAAAAATAATTTAAAAGTAGTGTGTACCGTCATAACATTATTCAACTTTAATTGTTGGAGGGGTTCCGGCTTACTTAAAGATTTTTCGTCCTGACTCCTTCTCCAGAGTTTCCCATAGATTGTACGACTCCTTCATCATCAGCGTGTAATGTTCCATCTCCCCGTACGCCTTCCTCGTGATCCTGCTCTGGCCGTGGGAACTCCCACGCGAGTGAGGCAGTGGAAACTAAAAGACACAAATATTAAAGTATTACGAGACATAGGGTCGTTTTATTGCGAATCATTTCAAGATCTTTAATTTACTTTTTTTTTTTGCAAAGTTAACATATATTTTTATTTTAGAGCCTCCTCTTAATTTAAACAGAATGTCAAAATCAGATTTTTTGTATTACCTGTTCTAACAACAGCGTTTTCTTCCCATGTTTTGCCAAATGGTATGCTGTGGAGGAACCCTCAATACCAGCCCCCACTACGATGACGTCATACAAATCCATTGGTTCTGTCAAAAATTATTAAAAATCATTAACGCATCATTATTAATGAAGTAAATTTTTTTTATTATACTTGATTTTTGAACCTTTTGAATGTACAGTTTTTCAGATTGTCTACATGTCTTGCTAGGAATTAAACAGTGTACATTTTGTCCTTAGCACTTCACCATACACAAGATGACGGTTACCGCCCATCAACATTTTCCCCGCTCCAATTAACAAAGGCGATAGCGTCATTTTAAATTGCATATCGCCAACCATTTGCCATTAGTTCAACTATATGAAAAGTAATATGTGTGTCCTGTACCTTGACAATAAAAAGGTTTGTCTAGAAAAAAGAAATTTATTGCATCGAATATAATATACTTACATGTTGGTTGCTTAATATAATTTTTTCCATATGTATGGATGTGCATTCGGGTATATCTTTACCCTGCATATTACCTTTAACATTTCTACATCATTAACCATATTAATTGGGGGGACCTTAAATATACGATATCCTTACGGAAGCCCATTTATTACCTATCGAAAAATATTTTTGAATCCGATACAACGAATTGTCGCATTAGCGTCGGAATCAAATTGAAAGTGGGGGGGGGGGGGGGGCTAAGTGTAAAAAAAATTTTTTGTACCTTCAAAAAAACCTGACAAGCAAAAAACAAGGGGGAAATGTCCATTTCCAAAACACGAAAATCCTATTTCGTGGGGGGGGGGGGGGATAGGTTCGAACTTCAGTACCAAAAAAAGTTTTTTCCAAACACCACCACTTTCCCCATTCTTAACCTGTACTAAAACGTATCTGTGGAAAGTGGGGGCTAAACCTACAAAGATATGTTCAATGTCTATACTAAGGATATATTTGGAAAAAAAGTGGGGGGAGGCTAAGCCCCTCTAGCCCCCCCCCCCCCCCCCCCCCCCCCCCCCCCCCCCCGGTTCCGACGCCTATGTGTCGAATTTGTTATAACGAATTTAATTCGCTATAACAATTTTTTTAATTTAAT